>NC_136602.1:5926347-6038847 GCF_910589615.1 Taurulus bubalis
AAAAGCTCATAAAAACCTACCGCAAACAGCCACTGAGGGGTCAAGCCACTGTTTGGACAACCAGGGGCATGATGGGAAAACACAAACATTCCTGCAGCTATATTTAACCCTGAGAATCAAGTGTTCTGCAGCAGAAAGACTCTGTTTTTAACCAACAAGCCACTGATTGTGATGCTCCTGTGTGTGTGTGTGTGTGTGTGTGTGTGTGTGTGTGTGTGTGTGTGTGTGTGTGTGTGTGTGTGTGTGTGTGTGTGTGTGTAGATTAAAGGAGATTTCAGGGGATCAGGGTCACGTCCACGTAGATGCACTGACTCAAGCTCAGCCAGAGAGAGAGAGAGAGAGAGATAAAGGGAGAGAGGGAGTGAGAGTAAGAGAGATGAGGTGTCCTACTTTTCTTTTTGGCAAACAACTTCTCCATCTACAGTCGACCGATCTGCTCTGTGACCCACTACTCTACTGAACACACACAGACACACACAGAGACACACACACACACACACACACACACACACACACACACACACACACACACACACACACACACACACACACACACACACAAAGCAGATGCACACACAAAGCAGATGCACACACGCAGCTCTTAGTGTTAAGTCTCCAGGAGCTGGATGTCTGATGGTTTGTAATCTGCTGCCATTTTCCTCTAAAACAACACACTGATCCCTTTGGTTCACACACACACACACACTCATACTTCTACACTTGTGAGGACCCTCATTGACAATACATTGCCGAGGTTACTGTAATACCAGTTTATCGTGACCAACGTCTTGTTTTTGTTCTGTGTGTCAACTCACTTTTCAAGCGCTACCTTTTGAATGACATAATATTCCACACGTGTCTCACAGGCGTAAACACAAACATTCCAAATGTTCCAAATTCCAAAAGCTTTTAGTTTGGCATTTTAGCCGTCGCCATCTTGTTTGGTTACAATCAGAGGTGACACGCGAAGGTGGAGCCAAGTACAAGTGAAGTCTGATTAAGACACTTTTAGGCAACCAAAATTATACTATTATGTTTCATGAGTTGACACTTTGCTTTATGGTCTATTTTACCCTCAATGGGACCATCATTTACTAAATGAACATCATTATGTATTGAAGAAGACTTGAAACTAGAGATTGAGACCATAAACTCATGTTTACAATGTTTACTGAGGGAATAAATCAAGAGAGAAGTAGAGTCATTTTCTCATAGACTTCTATACAATCAGACTTATTTTCAGTCGCCCCCTGCTGGAAATTAGAAAGAATGCAAAATTAAAACTTCCTTTTTCAGACCCAGCGGC
Source organism: Taurulus bubalis (assembly GCF_910589615.1). Taxonomy (NCBI): domain Eukaryota; kingdom Metazoa; phylum Chordata; class Actinopteri; order Perciformes; family Cottidae; genus Taurulus; species Taurulus bubalis. Next base: position 5,927,654 of record NC_136602.1, read on the forward strand.
TGCTGCCTGGTGCTCACACTGAACGTAACTTTGTCCATTGATGATTTTAAAGAGCCAGCATGAACTGTTGACACGAAAGAGAAGGCTTTTCTTCTCTTTTTCAGCGTTCTCCATAACATTAAACAAGCTGACTGCAGTTTACAACACAACAGCTCAAACTGCATCGTCTGTCAACCAGATTGTTGGTATTTCAGGCGTCGGGGCGTCCCTGTGGTTTAGCGGCGAAGACACCGACCATGAACCAAATCCAGCCGGGGAATTCCCATGTTTTATCTCCACTACCACTAAAATATAACAGCTTAAATTGGCCCTAAACGTCACACATATAACATATAATCCAACTCATGTAAGTGAGTATGGATTAACACCTGTTACATCTGGTTTTCTCTCTCTTTCATCAACAAGCTCTCCTCCCATTCCTTCTTCCTAATCCTAAAATGTTGTTGAGTATAATTGTATTATGTTCAGAACAACCAACATAATAAAATGAACATATCTTTTGCACGTTTGTCCGTCTAGTGGAAAATAATCGCTCCTCTTTTTATTTTTTTATTTTTTAAGAGTTTTTCCTGACCCAAAGCAGGGGACAGAGGCTGTTGTATTCTGTACAGATTTTTTAACACGTCGACTTGGTTTCGCTCCAGCAAATTCCAAATTAGGGAGAATCTTTTGGTTTCAGTTCATTCTGTGTTTTTATCCGCCTCTCTTTCTTTCCCTACATCCTCCAGATTTTTTTCTTCAGGTTGTTAAACTGCTCGGCTCTCTGGTAGTTTTCTTTGTGGAAACCACCCACTTGTTTACCTCCAACCTTCAACTCTCACCCTCATCCTCTTTCTCTGCATCCCTACTTCCCATTTCTTACACTCCTTGTTTATCTCCTTCCTTCATTTTCTCCTAACACCCTCTCTCCTCCCTCTCTTTCTCTCCCCTCTTTCCTTCCATCTCTCCTGTCTCCACCCAGTATTATTATTTCACCCCACCCTCTCTTATACTTCCTCCCTTTCTCCGCCCAGGGGAACAGCTGCTTCCTGTCTCCCAGGCCCTGCAGGAAGTGAGGTCATGGTGAAAGTGGAGTCGACAGGAAGGACGTGAGAGTTGAGCGTGTTAACACGGAGAGATCTCTGACAGAATGGAAGGAAATAGTAGTGTGTATGTGTGTGTGTGTGTGTGTGTCATATCTTCAATGAAAGCGACTGTTAATCAGTTTGTGTGTTCCTTCTATTACTATATCAAACGAACATCTATGTTCATGGATTCTAGTTCAAAATATAATCCAAAATATTAAAACTGCTAATACAGAAAATAACTGCTTCATATCTCAGTGTTGTGTGCTTCTACTTCAAAACGTTTAAGTAAAAGAAACAGATGTTATTCTTCATGGTAAAGTACTTCAGCTGTTTGCTTCACTCCAATGAACAAAGGGGTGTTGGTTTTGACTCTCTGTTGGTGCCAGGTGGACGGGGTTTACACTTGAACAAGTGTAAGAACAAAACCAAAAGAAGAAAACACGGATTCAATCCAACATGGAAATAGGAAGACACAAAATATGAAATTAAATAAATACATAAATATGTCCTTCCTCATAAAACCTTACAAGGCATTTTGAACGATTTTAAATATATTGTTTACATCCATGTTTACTAGCCAGCAGTCTCATGTTGTAATGAATACAAAAACACGACAAAACACACTAAAGTGAAACAGGAGAGAAACCTGCTCAGGCTGCAGCTCTCTGTGACGTCAACTGAACTGAAGACGGGACTGTTGTGAAGGAGAAGAGCGCCATCCAGTGGCTGCTGCTCAGCAGGTTTCAAACATGAAGAGGATGAAATCAGATATTTGAATTGAATGAGTTTTTATGGCGGTCTTCAGACCAAGTTAACATACATATCAAGAAAGCAAGAAAAAAAAGTAGATGAATGTATAATAGCAATAATGAAAAATATATCATCTTAAAACATAAAACAATCAACATCCAACACACACGTAACCCAAACCACACATCTGGTACGAGTGTCATCTACACTAAATAAACAAAACATGTAATAAAGGCGGTTAATGCTGTTCATACCTAATGAACTTGCACCACAAAGTAGTCAGCCATCTAACAAGAAGCAACACTAATCCACAGTAGTCTAGTCAACATAGACGCAGAGATGGGCAGTATTTATATTACCTGTATTTGAAATACATATTTCAATTACCTTTGAGTATTTTATCATTTATATTTCATAGGGCCGATAGAAAATCTAACGTAATTTGTAACTAAATACTTTAGAGTGAAGTAATTGTATTGTATATTTAAAATACTTTCTCCACGAATCAAAAAACAGTTCACCTATCAAGCCTTTTTGTTTGATTTAACACGACCCTCCCCGCTTCAGCTCCGGTTGAGAGACAGTTCTCGTTTGCAGGAATAATATTCCATCCGCACATGAGGCGGTTAACACCAAAAATATTTGAAAAGTTAGTTGTTCTTAAAGGCAACTAAACCGGCTACTCAGTGGCTGGGTCTCAAGAACCAATATGGAAGAATTATTATGTCATAAAGATGTATGAGACACTTAACACTGTAATATAGAACTATGTGGCCTACCATGCCGCTGGCCAATGTAAGAGAGAAAGTGTTATGATGTGGTGTGTTTTGTGTTCCTGTTTTATTTTGAAGGTCCTTGCCTCTTGTGTCCTCTGTCCCCTGCACTTCCTGCCCATGTGATTGTCTGCTAATTGTTTCCTGCTGTGTCTAATCCCCTGCCCCTTCCCTGTGTATTTAAACCCTGTTTGTGTGAATAGACTGAGGCTTGTCTTAAGTTAGTTTTTGAAATAAATTTTATTTTTTGCACTGTTGCTTTGGCTTTTGGGTCCTCTTTTACCCCACCCCGTAACGGAAAGAAGTAGGCTACCATGCCACTGGCCAAGGTACAGCAAAACTTGTACTCGTTAAGTTACCTGTTCACTTTTGTATTGATTTACTATTTACCTTTTTGTGTTCATTTTTCTGTGCAGAACTTAAATTACTGTACATCAGTAATTTATTCAGGCTATTTACCTGTGTACAACTGGTTTTAAATCTATATTTTGCTTTTATAGTATACATAGGCCTAATGTGTGATGCTATTCATATGCGATGGATATTTTCTAGTTTATCGGCTCTGCTTAAGCCCCAGACATTTTTCTCAAAGATTCTGAATGGTTTTGCATACCCATACTAAATGCAGAATATCTCCTCAACCACAAGGGGCTAACTAAATAATTTAAAAGGTGTAATATACGTTTGAGACTAGGAGGTTACTGAAACCTGGCTGAGACATGATCATCATTATTCATAATCAGCGTGACGTCTTCTGTGTAAAATGGGTGCTTCGTCCAACGATAAATCAACGAGACCACTCAAACAAGAGAAGGTTGTTGGCTGAATTTCTTCCTCCACCTGGGCCTTCAAATTGAATGACTCTTTCAGACATGAGGAATATGTCAGCCTAAATTAATCTACTCCAAGTCATATTATTATGCACATTCCTCGAGGCACCGGCCGAGGAGGTTGAGTAGCTGCCATCTTTGACTCGGGCCTGTTGATGGGTCCTAAACCTGGATTGAACTACAACTCATTTGAAAGCCTTCTTAGTCTTTCACATCCTACCTGGAAAACAATACAGCAGATTCTGTTTGTTGTCGTGTACCAGGCCCGTATTCTGAAGTTATATCAATTTTCTGAGTTTGTCAAGTTTGGTCCTTGAGACTGATAAGGTTGTTATTGTCCATAAAAATATCAATGCAGCCTTAATTAGTCTTGATGCAGAAAAGGCATTTGACAGTGTAAACTGGACTTTTCTGTATCAGGTACTTCTTTTATGATGATGCATCACAATTTAATATATTTCACTTTTCCAGTCCCTCCGTGTGCCTCCTGGAGTTTATATAGGGGAGAGGCCAAATCACATGCTTGAGTTCAGCTGAGTCCAATTAAGCCTCTTCCCACCACTCCCCTATTTACCTTCTGCAGCTGAGGCCGCCAGTATTTTATAATAAACCCAAGAAGGATTTCTTACCACTCTCTGGTATTCTTTCATGATGGAGACAAAGTCTTAGGTTTTAGTGCTACTTCTGTTCCTCCTCACATTACACACATTACAAATATGTGTAATTATTAAGAGGATGCTGTATTTTGTAAAACAACTAATCTAAAACATCCAAATTTGTCTTTCTACATTCAAAGGTCAACTGAAAACTATTAAAAATAGTTTTTTTAAACACCATGCAAATATGAACCATTTTCATTTATTTGCTCTCGCAATTTTAGGTCAATTTATGTTGGATATGTTTAAACGCACTTCAACAGGGAAAATGTTAGGCTAGCCGATGTCCTACTGTTTATGTATTATTGACATTAGCTCTATACATATGTTGAGCATCTCGATGTTCATTTAATTTCTTTTTTTTTAACTCGGACTAGGTCCTGAAGTTCAAAACGTTTCAAGGATATTCTTGAGAGAAAATTGAGTTCAATTGTAACCTAATTTAATTTGCTGTAAATGAACATGCATCCATTAACTGAATGTAACGCAACCAAACCACTTAAAATCTAAGTGCATTGTTTTACATCTGATCGTTAATTCAATTCAGTCTATTTTGTAGAGCCCAAAATTACAAATTTGCCTCAATGTGTCATCAGAAGATAAACATCACTGCAATCTTTAACTTCTTTAGGAAGAACTTTCTTCAAAGCAGTGAGTGTTTTTGAGTGTAGTGTTGCATACACGACACCAAGGTTTTTCTTTTATCATAAATACAATATTATCATTTATTTGACGAATTACTTTCAGCCTGAAACTTTCCACTGTTCTGGACTCAAACCAGAGTCCTGAACAGTAGTCGTCATTCACAAGAACTCACATTAAATCCAATCTCAAATCACGACCGTGAGCTTGTGCACAGCTCTGTTCGAGAGAAGCAGCTCTGTTTTATCTCGAGGGAGGGAAGAGAAGGTCTTTGGGGTGCGTTTGATTCGTTGATCAGAAGCGGGTCTTGAAGCCGGAGAGCTCCAGCGTGTCGATGGTTCTCTGGTTGCTGAAGGAGGCTTTGGTGATCCGGCTGGTGGGACTTCCTTCTTTACTCAACCACACCTTCCTGTGGAGGACACGGGAGGAAGAAGAGGCTGTTGATTATTTGTTCGATGAATCGGATAAAAAAAAACTAACAAAAAACATTAAATTCCAACCCTTTATTCAAAAACAGAACTGACAATGCAAAAAATCTTCAGAAAGTGCACAGACAGGTTGCTCCTTGAACATCTTTGAGCTGTTAATTAAAAAATAAAAATGGACTAACACAAAACATACACATGTATGCTTTACATCTGCCAAATATATAGGCATGTGAGCCCTTTTTACTGTAATTGATCTCCTTGGAGCAGAGGCTGCATTTAGCATACTCTGCTTTATCAATATGTATGAAACAGTGGGAAGCTGCACTGACTCCTCATGTCTGTTTTGACCTCCACCTTCAGGCCCAGCTCCACCTCACCTCAGCCCTGCATCTAGCTGCGCTGCATATAGAGCGTCCTCTTCCTTAAACTATTTCATTCTGAAAAATGGACCACATCTTATCAATATCTGGGCCTCTTATGAGATCACGTTGTTGGCTAAGCCCAACAATTTGATTGGACGTTATTTGATTCCTTCTACTTGGAGGAAAAAAAAAACAACTGGTGTGGCGGCTTAACGTTAACGAGTGACAGCGTGAACTGAACCAGACCGGGGGGTTACGGCATGTTTCATCACGTTGCGTTTTTTCCAAGCAAGACTGTGTGTACGCTGACTGTTGTTCGCTCCTCTGAAGGAAACATCTAAACAGGAAAAACAAACATGGCGTCATTGTGTTTCATTATACCGTTGTACCAGTGGCGGGCCGTGCATTTTGTACCTAGGCCTGCTGTCTATCATATACATAAATACGCGCATGACGGGATGCTGTTCGGCGCGCGTAATTATAATACATGTAATGTATTTGTGAAAAACAATTACATTATAAAATAGATATCACTTTTAATTATATATTTTTTTAAATTACAATTTAAAAAAAAAAGCTATAAATTTGTGCTTCTGTTTAGGTCAGCAGAGAAGGCTTATCAGGCCCTGACGGCCCGCCACTGTATTGTACTCACATGTCCTCCACCATGTTAGCAGGACCCTGGATCTGCCCCTCCACCGTCCCCTGGTAGGTGTTCCTCACCCAGCCGACCAGACCGAGCTGCAGACCCTTCTTCTCTGTGTACTGCAAGCAGGGGGGAGGAGGCGGGGTTAATGCTGTTCATACTTAACAAGAAGCAACACTAGTCTAGTAGATGTGTTTTTTTTGGGGGGGGTGGTTCTGCTTTGAGTGATTGAGTTAACTTTGTGTTGAAATAAGTTGTCTTACATCAGCTCATGCTGCAGTTTTGACATTGGTTCTTAGAGCAACATACTCGGAGCATAATAACGCCTCGACAGTCTGTTGAGGGATGAACAAATGTGCGTGAATCTAAAGACAAGAGGAGGCAGACCGGCTGCAGCGAGGAGGCAGACGCGAGGTCAAAAATGCACAAACACACAGACTGAACTTGGTGACAAAGAAAACATAGCTAGAACAAGCTGGGAAAAGTCAACATTATTGCTTGAAAAATTGCATTATTAATAGATTTTAAACTTGCAAAGGTTTAGATGACAGCTGGAGGGGTCAGGTTGATGGACGCGTTGCTGCTGGACAGCTGAAGAATGACATGGTCTGAAAAGCTATTGGTCCTGTGACTCTACCAACAATTCATAAGGCTTTATTGTAAAAAGTCATCATAAAAATATAAACAAAGCAGTGGTGGAATATAAGTACTTGTACCATTTAATGCTACTTTATTTGTATACTCTACTATATCTCAGAGGGAAATATTGGACTTTTTACTCCATTTGTTTGATAACTTTATTTATTTTGCAGATTCTGATTATCGGAACAGAATATGATGATGTAATATTATAAATTGAACTACCCAGAAATATTACTGAGCTACAATTTAAGTGATAAACACAATGCATCAATAATCATAAGACAATAATTCTGAAATGGGCCATTCTGTATAGTGAGTACTTTTACTTTGGCTACTTTAAGTATATTTTGATGCTAATACCTCTGTACTTTTACTCAACCTTTTGAACGTAGGACGTTTGCTTGTAATAGAGTATTTCTAGACTGTTGTGCTGTTGCTGAAATATGAAATTATTCTTCCACCTTTGACAAAACGTCTGCGAGGGTTCAGAGGTCAGACACTGTTATCAATGAATTCCACTCTGTGTAGGAGGCAGTGTTACATTACATGGTCAAATGCTCCAGGAAAAAACAACTAAGGAAGCTGAACTTTAGAAGACTGAATCACAGTTGAGATTATGGAATAATAAAATGTCACTGTTCATGAAGTGGTGCTGTCCATCGAGCATATGAAATAAAATCATTGTCCCACAACTTCTTACTCAACTCGCCTACCGAACAGAACACAAACATGTCATCGTACATTTTAAAACGCTGTGAAAACATAAGGAAGAACCTCATACGTGAGATATATAAAAGCTTCAGGGTCTTTGGGGCCTCAGGTTATGGGATGTTATGAGGAAAAAAGGGTGTTAGTGACTGAAATGTAGCTTCGGTCGCAAAGTGGGGGCACAGGAAACAGCAGGGGCTGATGGGAGGAAACAGAAACTCACCATTCTGAAACAGACTCCTGTCAAAATAAAAGAGGGAGAGGGAATGTCTTAAATATAGCAGATTTAAAAATAACAGCCTGTTTATAAAATGTATGTCTTAGTTTATTTGTAACTTTCTCTGATACATATTGTAACTTTTATTACTGACCAACACAAACAGCTCACTAGATCTTCTGGTAAACTAATAATATTATTAATAATAACCCTGAGGCTGCAGCAGCAGAGTCCTAAATTAAGCCTCGGCAGATCAGCTTACAGCCTCGGCTCAGAAGAGGAAGAGAAGGGAGGAGAGTTGAACATACGGACCCTGAACGTGACCGGAGATCTCAAAGTCCACCGACACCAGTTTGGTTCCTGCTGATTTACCTCCAGACATCCGGAGAGGAAAACTAAAAGGTTTCCTTGAACAGAAGAGGAGAGGAACAGCTCGTTAGAGAACGGGGCTCTCTCTCTCTCTCTCTCTCTCTCTCTCTCTGCACCAACATGGTCACGTCTTCCTCCTGACTTGTTAAAGGAAAATCGCCCAGTCTGTGCAGATGGTATCTGTAGTCCATTACAACGACTACAAACAACATATTATTTATGTTGTCAAACATGAGCCGGGTCTGTTAGGTTTTCAAGGTGTGCACCCCGAGTTGGAAGCAGTGGAGTCTGCTTTGGCTCAAACACACTGAAATTCTGGTAATTTATTCCCAATAATGTTTTGTTTGGGGCCTTATATACACAACACTGACATGTCATCACCTATTGAGTTGATATGTTGAATAATAGAAGCAAACAGTTACTTATTTAGACTTCCGGTAGTTACAGGGCAACATGATCGTTAATTATGTGTCTTTGTTTGTGACCTGATGAATATAATGTTCACTGTTTACATTAAACTCACTATTAAGCTGAGAAGATTCAGCTCATCATTCACTGCCAGAGACACCTTTAACACAAGCTGTGATAAATGCCCTGACAATGAAAGTCTTCAATATCAGTGTCAAAGAAGGTGTGAGTTTGGTGGATCTATCTAGTGCCAGATATAGACTGCTGGAACATGAAAGGTCAAAGGTTAGAGATGTCAAATATCCCACAGATCTCAATAATGAAGTTAGTGAGTGAAATGTTTTCATAACTGAGAGAATATAAATATGTTCAATACTAGAAGTGTCCACTAGATGTCAGTCAGACCTCAGTGAATCAGCAGCATCTCTTTATCTCTGTCACACTGTGTGTGTGTGTGTGTGTGTGTGTGTGTATGTATGTGTGTGTGTGCAGACCATCTAGGAAAATACACGGTGACCAGACCATCACGTCCCTCTTTAAGCCCTTTAATACCACAGAACACACTTTAATCTCCACAAAAACACACACACAAACACACAGAGAACGTTCAACAATTAGGGCAAACACACACATGCTCTAACACACACACGCCTCCCATCACACACACACAGTAATGTAAGAGTGGTCTAATCTGTGTGAGTGTCAAAACAAACACCATAAATCTAACACGCTGCTCACATTTTCACGTCCTGACAACGTGCGGCCCGTCGCCTGCTTGTTTTTCTGCACGGGACACCTGCAAAGTTCTGCATATGCGTTATTGTGGAGATTGTTGAACGTGAACGAGAGACTTTCTCCTTCTCTGACTAAACATCGGCCACACAGCTCTGGGATCAGCTGGTCCTGTTTCTGTTCTAATAGTCACGGGGATAATGGTCAGAACGTGTTTCATTGTGTAGGCATAACAATATAATATAATGCCAGATGTCTGATGCTGCGATATTTCGTCATCCAAAATACAGTCACCATGGTGACCGGTTTGGTTCGTTACACACAGTCCAGTTTATGGGCTTTCTTATTGTGTGACAAGCTAATTACTCCAAAGTATTTTAGAAATACAATATATATCCGTATCATATCGCTAAACGCTGCGTTTCATCAATCAGCTTTCAGACCAACAAAGCAAAAGTCTGATCGATTGTAGCAAATAATGCAAGTAAATAAATGCAAATTTCCCATTGGTGATGAGTAAAGTATCTATCTATGTAGCTGATTGCAAGACATCAAACATAATTAATACACATTCAGCCACATATTCCTGATTTTACTCTCAACGAAGCAGGTGTCTCTCCTGTAGATGTGAAGCTGACCAATCCAGAAACAGAAGAGCACGCGGCCCTGTTCATGACGATTGATTGATTTCAATACGGGCAGCTTTAATAAAACAGAGGCTGAAATAATCTGATGTTAATGTTCACCGTACAAATGTACAGATGAAATAAAGACGAGCAGATTCCAGTCGAGAACACAGCAGCTGAAATATTAACGACGCATCGAGCTGAGTCATGAAGCGGAGTCATGGTTTGTTCTGACTCCGTTGAGGTGGCTTTGACTTCTGCATAATCTGTACACACACACGCACACACACACACACACACACACACACACACACACACACACACACACACACACACACACACACACACACACACACTGTAATGTATCTTCAGCCTAAAGAGTTTAGAACAGTGGATGTCGTCTTTTCAAAAGAAGCTGTTTGCAAAATATCATTTTTATCAAATGTATTTGCCTTTGATTTGAAAGTGAGGTTGTGTGTAGTACCACCAGGAATGCACCAAATGTATATTTATACTATGTATAGTAAATAGTTGATGTACAGTACACACAGCAGCTAAGTTAGAGATTCATAAAAAACAACAGACAGACTTCAGTTAACGGCTCGTCAGTCTGAATCCTGAAGGACGACGATTCCAAACAAGAGCCAGGAGGTCAGAACGTACTGGAACATCAAGTACATGCAGCACGCCTCAACACACACACACACACACACACACAACCTGCATGCAACCTTGTACATCATCAGCATGGATAAAATCAAAGGAACAGCTGAAACATGAAACGTATACAGACAGGATGTAATGCGACTCAAATATATGTATTGGTATATATAGTATTACATTTTATTATTCAAGATGATTATGAAAGAAGGACTTTGGATATTGAAATGATTTGATATAAAAAACTGAAACTTTTAGTCCCAGAAAAGAAGGTTGTAGATTTTTTGGGACTTTACTTACTATATTTAGGCCGTAAAACCGAAATATGTCGTGAAGATGAATAATTAAATAAAGCTATTCTTTTTTCTTTTTTTTAAGGTTCAAATGACCTTCTTTCCATCTGTATTTGCCTCTTTCCAATTAGCATTTCATATTTTAGCTGTTCAAGTGTTATGCTAATGAGGGGGCGTGGCCTGAATGCATAAACAGTCATTTGATGGCATGGGAAACTCACTGCAGGTAAGTGTGACATGTGTTTGTGTGGAATAAGCTTTGTTGAATTGGTTGTCAAGACAGCACTCATTGCCTCACCACCCAACAGACACCAGAGGCTGAGGTCTCTCTCTCTCTCTCTCTCTCTCTCTCTCTGCTAGGGGCCAGTGTTGTGCCGACAGCTGGGGACTCTGACATGAAGCCAAGATGATTGCTCCTGTAAAAATATTTACTATACACACAAACAACCACATCCCCCACACACTCATAAACACTGAGCATATGATCCCCCCCCTCTCGCACACACACACACACACACACATACATTGTTCAAATAGAGTCCTAACTGTTACAGCAGATGTGTCAAGTCAGCCCTCAATGTCAGATGAAGATAGATTCAAGCAACACACGGAGAGATGACCGCAAAGAGCCGGAAGGGAAGTCATGGAAGAAGTACTTCTTTACTTAAAGTAAAAGTATAATACCACACTGTAATAAATACTCCATTACAAGTAAACGTCCTGCACTGAAAATGCTACGTAAGCAAAAGTATTATCAGTAAAAATGTAAAGTAAATATGCTAAATCCATATTGAACTGTTTTACATTGGACAGCAACTCATTATTTTGTTTCAATATTGATTAATCTGCTGGTTGTTATTGATCGATCCATTTATTTTACATTACAGTTACCATTAAACAAAGTTTAAATGCTAAAAGCTAAAAACAGCGGTTGGTGGTCACCTGCACCGCCTACAGCTAACCAAACCTTGCCACACATGGAGTGCATTAGCGTTGGGTCGATTCCCAGTTTCGTCCGGTGTACGACTTTAAACTACTTGAACTGTCAAGCCGCGACACAAAGGACAAGGTTTTTACACAGTCCAAACCCGAGAGCATTTATATGTTTATATTAATACTGCAAAGCTTTCGTTCAAACCGCTGGCAGTTAGTTAACGTATAAAAGCTGAGTAGATGAAGCCAGAGCTGTTGTCACTGTCAAACTCAGCTTGCAGGGCTGTGTCTATTTCCTGGAGGTCGTCCATTAAGAGCAGTGCAGTCTATTCTCTCTCCAGCACTACAGAGGATGTGTTTCTGCTTTGTTTGTTTTTTCTCCAGTAGTTCAACTACGGAGCCAAATCCAGGTCAATAGTTTGGTTCATTTGAAAAAAAGATTTGAACCAGAAAATTCAAGTTTTGTTCAAAAATTCAACAATTTATTCTAAATAAATTGATTGTTGTTTTTTTGTGTGAAAAAACGAACTTTCTGATTCTTATTTTTTTAACATATTTTAGATTTTCAACTTTCACTCTTTATTTTTTAATTTTTTTTTACAGTTTTGAATCTTATTTATTTGTTTCAGATGTTTTTTTTCCAGTTTCAGACTTTCGGCCTGGATTTGGCTCCAAACTCATCCAAGTGACAGAACACATGTGCTTCATATAAAATCATTTCATAAACTCTGAAATGAGAGTCCAGCATCAAAAACTGATCATCATGAACAAGAGGAGTGATCACAGCACGATAAACGTTTCGACGTTCACACGGGTTTGAGAACCGGTCCTCTGAGTATCTGTTACCACATTGAATATGAATGCGTGAGTACTCCATGTTCTTGTAACAACAGAAGCAACACAAAGCAAAACAGCTATAAATAATTTGAGGGCTCACTCACTTAGAGGACCGGCTTTTTCTGGAGCCTTCAACCGCATCTCACAGTCTTCCTCAAGCGGATGGGGTTTGCTCAGTTACCATGGAGACACAGTACAGTTGTCAACACGTGATCCGAAATCCACGAAGAAAAATAAGATGCTGAATAAACTTTATAATAATTATTATGAAATGATATTTACAGTGATTCAACACTTCTGGTTCCTAACCTGTGATATCAGTCAACTTACACACACACACACACACACACACACACACACACACACACACACACACACACACACACACACACGGAGTGTTAGGAGTGTGGGTGCATCCCAATTCTTCTATTCAATGTGTGTTTTTATGTCTGTATCTGGTGTTTGTGGGTGTCTAAGTGAGTGTGTGTGTTCCGAAGTGAATGTGTCCACGTGCTTTGTGTGTGCGCGTGTGTTCACACTACAGTATGTGCCTTACTGTGTGTGTGTGTGTGTGTGTGTGTGTGTGTGTGTTTACAGTTGGATGAGCCTTCTGTTCGGCGTGCAGTCGCTCTCAGTGAGCTGGGTTTTTAGGTCGCAGTGTTCTTTCTGCCGCAGCCGCACATACACACACAGAAACAGAAGCACACACACACACACACACACACACACACACACACACAGACACAGCCACGTCAGGGGAAGATGTTGGGCGCTATTAAGTGCCGGGCTGCCGAGTTTGGGTGGGTGGGGGTGGTTGTGTGTGTGTGTATATGCATGTGTGTGTTTAGGGGGTCCCAGAGGTCTTGTCATGCATACGGGCACACAGCCAAGCTGAGAGGCTGTGTGTGGTTGTGTGTGTGTGTGTGTGTGTGTGTGTGTGTGTGTGTGTGTGTGTGTGTGTGTGATGCTGGAGGAGGGTTTAAAGCCTCCACTGCTGTGTAACATGTCGACTCTTTTTAGTAATGTCATCCAACACACGCGCACACACACACACACACACACACACACACACACACACACACACACACACACAGTAACATGCTGGACTCTTACGTTAGCATGACCCTTACAGACAGACAGACACACACACACACCCACACACACAGAGTAACATGCTGGACTCTTACGTTAGCACGACCCTTACATACACACACACACACACACTGTAAGTGAAACAATAAGCAGTGAAGATTCTCTGATTCGATGTGACTCGACAGCAGCAGCGTTCGGTCTCAGATGCATTAAGACTTCAGGACGTATATGAGATACGTTACGGTCATCGGGTTCATATTCGTCATCCTCACTAACCTATATATATATATATATATATATATATATATATATATATATATATATATATATATATATACATCACACATTGTGTTACCACGTGGGTCTTTACCATAAACGCTTCACATTCAGTGATGTAAGCAGGCCTTGTTGGAGGTTTGAGAGCTGAGAGTTTTATAACTGTATACTGTATATGTATGTATATTATTATTTATTTTTTCAGTGCGTTGTCTGGATAGGAAAAACAAAAATGCATTCCTTAAAAATATACTACCGTGTCTGGGATTGGAAAAATAGATAAGAATTAAATGAAAGACTCTCTGTGTATTTCCACTGATCATGTATAAATTGGCCTGCAATTTTCAGAAATACACTTATTCACTTTCTTGCCAAGAGTTAGATCAGATAAGTAAAAGAGTGGTGTTGATCTTCTTAACATTTAGTGAACAAGAATTCCCCCCAAAATATCAAACCATTCTGCTGCCGACTCTTTTACATCATCGTGACGGCGTCTAATTCAGACTCGTGTAGCCGATCGTGCCTTTCACATAAAAGTGACTCAGGTGCTCGAGACCAGTTGACATGCAACCACATGAGTCTCCAGGAAAATACAGTCTGTAAGCATTAAAAACATTATATAATGTGCTCATTAGTGAGCTTTAAAGGAGGAAATCGTTGGACTGTTCCACGTTTCTTACCTTAATGCTAAGCTAAATTAGCCAGCGGCTGGCTGTAGCTTCGTATTTAACGTACACATTTGATAGTTGGTTTGATCTGAAACATATTTCTCAAACTATCAAACTATTCCTTTACCCATGAGGGAAATTGCCTTTGTGCTTTTTTCTCAAAAAAATGACTCGATCTGTGAGATGAACAGGTAACATTTCCTTCACTTAACGAGGCCTTGTTTTAGTTTTATTGGAAGCCAGGACATCTTTTTTTATCACAATTTAACCATCATCCATAAAATTGCATCTCCTCTAAATATTTGCTTTTGTCAAAAGTGAAAATATCACACATTCATTTAGGACGGATGAGTAGAATGGTATGTAAGCGTGTGTGTCTGTGTGTGTGTGTGTTGCCAACTCTAGTTACCAAATTGACCTTAATCAAAGGACACAGGAGCAGTGGGCCGCTACAATACACACAGACCTGGAGGGTGGGCAACAACCGACACACACAGTCAAAACACATACACGCGCGTGCGTGCAAACGCACACACACACGCACACGCACGCACACACACACACACACACACACACACACACACACACACACGCACACACGCAGCTGAGTGTTGGCCAGCGGCAGTGTTTGAGAGAAAAAGCAAAAGAACATTTGTCCGGTCAGTTGGTGTCTGACTCCTCTGAGTCCAAACAAGACACAGGATGTGTGTGTGTGTGTGTGTGTGTGTGTGTGTGTGTGTGTGTGAGAGAGTGTGTGTTATAGTGGGGTGGAGGGTGCTTATCCTTTTAATATAAACAAATCTTTAGTCCAATCCAAACCGGTTTATTTGTGTAGCTCAGTCAGTATCATACACAAAGTCTGTGCGGTCTCAGAAGAAAAATAAATACAGCAAATCCTAAATAAACTGTCCTTAAAAAAAAAAAACATATTGGCAAAACACCATGACTTGCCAAGAATTAACACACAAAAAAATACCTGGTAACGTTGAGGTAAAGATTCCTGTCGTTGTTAAAAGAAACAAATGTTCACTGTTGGTAAAATACGGGATGCAATCAGGAGGCTCTCTTATCAAACTACAAGCTCTGATGATCTGATCATCCACCTTCGCCTTCTTCCTTCTTCCTTCTGAGACCGCCAAGTCATAATAACACAGCCTCAAGAGGTTCTTCTTATCTGATAATACGAAACACAAGGGAGGCATTTAATTTGTTTTCTTTGAGAGCACAGTCTCAAAGCGTCTTGTGTTTGATTGTGATCTCGTACACTTCACTCAATGTGGCTGTTAATTCCTCGACAAATCTAACTGAGCGAGTTATAACTCATTTGTTTGATTTAACGTAAAAAATTAAAAAAAACGGCAGTATCAAAATCAGTTTCATCCAAAATGTTAATTCTCAGATTCATGTCATGATTATGTGTTCAGCACAGCTTCTTACTGGTGCTTCCTTTTCTGTTTACAAAGACAATGACAGGAGTACCTTGTTACTGGAACTGGTTCAGAGTGACCACAGGAGTACCGTGTTACTGGGAACTGGTTCAGAGTGACCACAGGAGTACCGTGTTACTGGAACTGGTTCAGAGTGACCACAAGAGTACCGTGTTACTGGGAACTGGTTCACAGTGACCACAGGAGTACCTTGTTACTGGGAACTGGTTCAGAGTGACCACAGGAGTACCGTGTTACTGGAACTGTTTCAGAGTAACCACAGGAGTACCGTGTTACTGGGAACTGGTTCACAGTGACCACAGGAGTACCTTGTTACTGGAACTGGTTCAGAGTGACCACAGGAGTACCGTGTTACTGGAACTGGTTCAGAGTGACCACAGGAGTACCGTGTTACTGGAACTGGTTCAGAGTGACCACAGGAGTACCTTGTTACTGGGAACTGGTTCAGAGTGACCACAGGAGTACCTTGTTACTGGAACTGGTTCACAGTGACCACAGGAGTACCGTGTTACTGGGAACTGGTTCACAGTGACCACAGGAGTACCTTGTTACTGGAACTGGTTCAGAGTGACCACAGGAGTACCTTGTTACTGGAACTGGTTCACAGTGACCACAGGAGTACCTTGTTACTGGAACTGGTTCAGAGTGACCACAGGAGTACCTTGTTACTGGAACTGGTTCACAGTGACCACAGGAGTACCTTGTTACTGGAACTGGTTCAGAGTGACCACAGGAGTACCTTGTTACTGGGAACTGGTTCAGAGTGACCACAGGAGTACCGTGTTACTGGAACTGGTTCAGAGTGACCACAGGAGTACCTTGTTACTGGAACTGGTTCAGAGTGACCACAGGAGTACCTTGTTACTGGAACTGGTTCACAGTGACCACAGGAGTACCTTGTTACTGGGAACTGGTTCAGAGTGACCACAGGAGTACCGTGTTACTGGAACTGGTTCAGAGTGACCACAGGAGTACCTTGTTACTGGAACTGGTTCAGAGTAACCACAGGAGTACCTTGTTACTGGGAACTGGTTCACAGTGACCACAGGAGTACCTTGTTACTGGGAACTGGTTCAGAGTGACCACAGGAGTACCGTGTTACTGGGAACTGGTTCAGAGTGACCACAGTAGTACCGTGTTACTGGGAACTGGTTCAGAGTAACCATAGGAGTACCGTGTTACTGGGAACTGGTTCAGAGTAACCATAGGAGTACCGTGTTACTGGGAACTGGTTCACAGTGACCACAGGAGTACCGTATTACTGGGAACTGGTTCAGAGTGACCACAGGAGTACCTTGTTACTGGGAACTGGTTCAGTGTGACCACAGGAGTACCGTATTACTGGGAACTGGTTCAGAGTGACCACAGGAGTACCGTGTTACTGGAACTGGTTCAGAGTGACCACAGGAGTACCGTATTACTGGGAACTGGTTCAGAGTGACCACAGGAGTACCGTGTTACTGGAACTGGTTCAGAGTGACCACAGGAGTACCTTGTTACTGGGAACTAGTTCACAGTGACCACAGGAGTACCGTGTTACTGGGAACTGGTTCACAGTGACCACAGGAGTACCTTGTTACTGGGAAGTAGTTCACAGTGACCACAGGAGTACCGTGTTACTGGGAACTGGTTCACAGTGACCACAGGAGTACCGTATTACTGGGAACTAGTTCACAGTGACCACAGGAGTACCGTGTTACTGGGAACTTTGCATAAGATTTGAGTAAGTCAGATTCTATTTGACTTCAAGGAATTCTTCACCCCATAAATGACCATTTGTGTGCATCTCTAAAACCTTGCTATTGAAAACACTTCTGCATGAGCAAACTCACGCTTGCGCAGGTCAAAGTGGTTTAAAAAGGAAGGTTTGAGAGAAGATGCCTTTGTTTTGGAAGTAGTGAGTATGTACGACTGGATAACTGAGACCAAGCCAACTCTTGTGGACTTGATGATTGGTGGATTTGGACATGATGAATCTGGCGGGTCAACCCATTGAGTCGTCACCTCTCAACTGGGCACATGTCAGCACCACTGAGATGGAGAGGGATCTCTCTGCGTCCCAGCGCTCGATTGGACATCATGGTAGTTCCTCTCTGCTTTCATTCAGCCATCACTCTAAAAGATAAAGGCAGCAATGTTATGTAAGCCCCATTTGCACGGGATTAACATTACAGGGGGGAGGTGGATAATGAAATATTCACTGTGCTGCTCTGTAATTTAATAACTCATCATTCCAGACGACATTCATGAAATTACAGGACGTGATCGGAAATAGTTCATTCAGCAGGACGAAGCCCAAACACAGTAGTGTGACATTGAGTCTCTGCCGGGTCTTGAACCTCTTGACCGCCTTAATTGTGTCTGTCGTATTGGTTCATATTTTTCCAAACTCAGAGGTTATGAGAGATAATATAAGTCCTGTGCAAATAGCTAATCTGGTGATTTGGGGTCGTATTTTTGTTGTTGTTGCAAGGTCTTTTGTTTTGTTCACCAGTTTTTCCCATTTTCACCGGAGCAAGAGGTCTGTGTGGGTATTGTACAAACATAAATAGGCCTATATAATACTATAATATTTACAATATAATATGACATTGTATAACACTTTTTATATAAGCTGACGTTAAGCAGAGCCTTCACGACATACTCGGGGGACAATGTCAGTAAATCCATGAAAAGTACTGACTTTTTATCTTATTTTATGAACTTAAGTTTGTTATTTATTTTGATGTCCATTTCAAACGATTACATTTAAACTTGACCTATTGACCTCTCGGCCCATTGTCATTGTTATTCAGCAAACTTGAGGTCATATAAGACGTGATGGACTCCACCGCCTCGGGAGTTCAGCTGTTTGCCCCTCAGCTCCGGCTGCACCTCATGAATAAGTCGGATGCCGTACCCGCCTCGCGCCGATCGCAGGTCCCAGCGGTGGCGGCGGCACAAACGATCACAGTGTGTAGCATAATTGATCACGTCCATAATCCATATTTCAAAGGAGGCTCCGGTGCGTCACACAGCCGCTTCGCTGGAGTTTTCAGTGTACAATCTAACTGGGCAGAGAGAGGTAAACAGCAAAATGTCCAGTTTTTTTAACACATTTATTGAGATCCTTTGTTCAAACCCACAACACGTTATTTTAAGTTCTTGAAGAGATTAGTTTAGTAATCGGAATGCCATCATGTGGCTTAACCCTAAACTACACTGCAGTATTGACATTTTTCTGTTAATTCCGTGGGGCGTCACTGAGTGACGAGCTAATGTGACAGCAAGCTGGACGATTTTACAAAGTCAGCAAGTAAAAACGCTTTTTCACAGAACTTCTCGAATGGTTCGGTGTCATTATCGGTTTAGCTTGGTTCACTACTTCCTATATTTTGTGAACAGTAGCCTACACAGTAGCCTCTAATTCATTTAATGACATGAGTCGGATGGACAGAGAATTTATGGAACCTTCCCACACATTTCAGGGCCTATTTTCTTCTTACAAAATAATAATAATGCTCAGTTTGAACACAAATTAGAGATTAAGCCCTACCTGTCTCTAAGGTTCTGTGTTTCTATGTATTCTGTTCATTGTTCCGTTTCCATCTCTGTTCTGTTTGTGGTGTTTTTAGGGTTCTGTGTTTGTACTACTATTTTTATGGTTCTGTTTCTATCTTTGATCTTTCTGTAGGTTTTTGTGGTTCTGTGTTTCTATCTATGTTGTTTTTTTCATATTCTAAGGGTTCTCTGTTTGTATCTCTGTTCTGTTTGTGATGTTTTTGGGGTTCTGTGTTTGTACTTTTGGTCTGTTTTTATGGTTCTGTTTCTATCTTTGTTGAAATATTTGTAGGTTTCTGTTTCTATCTTTGATCTTTCTGTATGTATTTATGGTTCTGTTTCTATTTCTGTTCTTCTTTTCATATTCTAAGGGTTCTGTGTTTGTATCTGTTCTGTGCTTTGATCGTTCTGTTTCTCTCTCTGTGTTTTCCAGCAGAGCGGCTTTGGCTCTCCCTCCGCCCCTCGGTCTCCGCTCGGCTGAACTCTATTTGAACTGTAACTTGAACCCTGGGTGAACTTCGCTAAACTGACCCATTAATCCACTTTGGGTGTAAAGCGGGCTGAACGGTGGCCCATGAGGAACACCTCACGTCGGTTCAGAGTCAACATTGGCAGAAACACCGGCTAATCACAGAACATGTGCATGTCAGGCAACTGCACACAAATAGAGAGCAAAGTGCAAAAGAAGAAGAGGAATGGGCCGAGAGCTGCAGCATAACAACAGCCGATTAAACAGCTAATGCACACAAGAGCTCATTCAAAATACAACAGACTGTAATTGTATTTGACCTGTTTCTCATACAAGATAATACAAATTGAAAAGTTATTCATATTTTTTTAAATATTAGGGGTGATTTCAGAAAAGAAACTTGTATTGTTATTCACAGCAATACAATTAAAGATGACCTTGGAATGTTGGAAATTATTTTTATCACTTTATACGTATAGTTTATTTATATATTTATATCTAAATATTTAT
The DNA here is from genome assembly GCF_910589615.1 of Taurulus bubalis. Lineage (NCBI taxonomy): Eukaryota > Metazoa > Chordata > Actinopteri > Perciformes > Cottidae > Taurulus > Taurulus bubalis. Next base: position 5,948,236 of record NC_136602.1, read on the forward strand.
GGGATGAGTCAGCAACTGTATATATAATTAATTTTTTCTGTTACATTTTATAATCTTTGTATATTTTGTGCAAACCTGAATGAACAGCCAGGAGGCAAACAGAGGGTAACGTGTGTGTTTTTATTTTCTGCCTCGTTAACTGGATGATGTGGTGTGAAATATGTGTCATGACACACACACACACACACACACACACACACACACACACACACACACACACACACACACACACACACACACACACACACACACACACAAAATGATAGTTTGGTAAATATCTGCAGCTGTACAATGCATCCATGAGTCACTGTTACATTGTGCGGATTAAACAAACTAAAATCCATCGTTGGTGATACATTTATTTAAACAGCCATGCAGGCAAATTGCTTCCAGGCATTATGCTAAGCTAGGCTAACCACATCTTGACTCCAGCTATATATATATATATATATATATATATATATATATATATATATATATATATATATATATATACAAAAAGTCAAAGTATTCCCTTAATATGCCATTTTTTTTTTTTTTAAATGAACAGTTAGCTATATTTCCACAACAATGACATGACCCTGGTGAGATTAACACAGCAGCAGGTTTCCTTTCGACATCTTGCAGTGGCCACATGTTGCAAATTGCAAATCATAGTATAAACTGTTTTAAAACACTTACGCATGCATGCACAAACACACACTGAATGCATATCATTCATGTGCATGTGCATAAGCAAACAAACCCTCGCATGCACTCACCATCCTGGCACGGCCAACCGCACACAAACAAACTCACAAGCCCCCAATTTCATCACTGTTTTTCCAATGTAGGTCAGTGTGTGAGCATCCCAAACACAACAAGGAGAGAGGGAGAGAAGGGGAGGAGAAGGAGGGAGGGAGGAGGAGGGAAGTAAAACATCCCAGAATGAATCAACCGAATGTTTTGATTTGTAACGGACGCTTTGTTGTCTCTGTGCCTCGTGGCAACATGGGTGCTCTGACGCTGTGCCAACCAGGCCTGCCTTCCTCCTCCTCCTCTTCCTCCTCCTCCTCCTCCTCCTCCCTTCTGCCCTAATCTCCCCCTCCTCATTCTCTCAATGACGAGTGTGTACATGTTTCCTTGCACTGTAGTGTGTGTGTGTGTGTGTGTAGTAGAGCCTTGCGGGCGTTGCATGTATGCATGTACTTGTACATATATTGTGTAGTGATGTGTGTTGTTGTATGGGAGGAGCAATGTGTCTGTGTGTGTGTGTGTGTGTGTGTTCAGCGCTTCTACTCCAACGCCTGGCGCTATTAATAGCCATGAACTTTCGATGACCTCGAAGCCGCTGGCAAGTCAGCCTGATTTAGTTTGGCGTCTCTCGGTGTAGCGGCTCAGGCTGTAATAATATCGCCAACATGGAGGACCAGGACCCATTTCCTCCCTGCACTGTACTCTCCAGAGGGAGTTACTGCGGTACAGTACGACCGCCTCGCGCTTAACATGCTTTGACAGGAAGTAAGTCCCCATCCACTGTCCTCCTTTCTCCACCGAGACTCCCTCCTCCTCCTCCTTCTAAAACAGTTTAGTTTAAACTTTAAAGCATTTCGAGCTGGATCATGTCAAGCCCATAAGCGAATATGAAACTGTTCGCTGATGACGCTGTCATATCTGTCACAGCTTGTTTAAAATTTGGCGGATGACAGACCAGCATATGTACCTGAAAAGGAAACAAAATCAGGTTGAGAGGTATTTTTTTTCAAATAGAGAGCGTCCTAGAAAATCCAGTCGGTGACGACAGCCGCGGCTTCGGCCGTGCAACCTTCAAAACTGCGATGACAGAGGTCAATCAAAGACCCGGCGCAGAAGTCAAAGATATGGCTGTGGAGTTTGGGCGTCAGCTCATGCTTGAAAAACCACATTGCTGATGCTTCATACTGACTGACAGGCTGTCTGATCCCATCATAGTTTCCAACTAACTGTTGATGAATTGCTTGACATAGATTTCCTGGTTCACGAAACAGCGAACAGGCCTCCGAATCCCTGGAACAATACTCCAGATTTCTATGATTTTGTGAATACACACGCTAGACTTATGATCAGAATAACCCTCTTCATAATGTTTTGCAGATACGCGTTTAATTAAAAAAAGAACTGCGATCTCATAAAACGTGATGAAAGGGAAACTCGTCTACTGTCAGCTGTAACACTTCATTCAAACTCAAAAACAAGCAGAGAGGACTGCAGGCGATTGGCACGAAGTCGGCGTATAAGACTTGTCATACCATCTTGCCAATAACTGAATTAAAGTCACCAAGCTGTGAGCTGTGAGTTGTGGAGAGGTACAGTGTGTGTAATGGTATTCATGTTAGCCGTTAGCGGTTAGCCAAAGACACCATACAAAACATTCAAAGTGAGCCAACTAAGATAACTGGGCATCCAAAATGTTATGCAGTTTGCTGGAGCAGAATGCAGAATTAGCCGTGGACAGACACTGAGGTTCACACTCACGCACTCGTTTACTCATTTACTCATTTACTCATAGATGCACGTGCACACACACGACCAATCGCGTGATCTCCCCGGCGTAGACATTTATAAAAACGTTTCTTTAAGCCAAACAAGTGAACACATATCCGTCCTCAGGCTGTACTGTATGTTCTGCTGAACGTGATGTGCATGCAGTTTGTTGGGCGATTTCATACGAGCTGACGAAACATATCCGGGCTGCAAATACTTAAGAACCAGCTGGTCTCAGTGGGAACGGAATCTGTAATCCTGTGTTAATGCCTCGCGCTTCCCATTTAGCTCCACTTACACGTGTAGCCCTCGATGTACATATGTGCGTAGGTGGTAGTGACATCATTATTTTATAGCGGGCTATTATTATTTAAACATGAATATATTCATTATTTATTGACTTTACACAGCACACACACACATATAAGGAATGCCGTATATGGTTTTAAGACGTTTACCGCCCACGTTTGAATTAGTAAATCTATCTAATATGTGTTTTATTTCATGTGAATTATTGCAAACCTTAACGCAGCCATAAAGCTGGAAAGTTTACCATCTGATAATGTAGCGACAGCATCACTGACAGATCTACTTTCTAAATCTACTTTCTGAACCCAGTGTCCACTTAGTATTAACGTCTTTGATGGTTTTGATCCTGCCTGCCTGATTCTCTAACTCTCCTGTCATTTCAAGTCCTGCCACTCTCACCCTGTCATCACTCATTCCCCTCACCTGCAGCCCGTTCCCTCATTAGTCTCTCACTATTTAGACCCGTTCACTTGCACTTGATCCCTGCCAGATTGGGGGTGTTGTGTGTTCCTGCCAAGCGCTCCAGCGGTATCCTCGGTACTGTATCTGATCTGATTTTCCTGTGCCGACCCTGCCTGCCCCTTTTTGGATTTGTTTGCCTGAGTGACTGATCTCTCGGTTTTGACCCTGCCTGGAAAAATAAGTAAATTGAACTATCTTAGTCTCTGTGTTGTGCTTTTGGGTTCCAGTGTGCCTGCACTAGTAATCACAATTAACATGTGATCTGTATCTGGATATGTTATCTGACTCACAAACAACACGTGTTGCTGCAGGTGTGCACACGCAGAGTGAGAGATGACAATGTGACCAGCAAATGATGCGATTGGACAAGTGAGAATGTTTTGTTTGAGGAAAGGACGCAAATGACACAAACTAGCCAAATGCTCACAACCTGCACAAAACTCCCTCGACAATTAAATAATAATGTGGCGACACTTGTTTGGACACTTTCTTGAAAAAAAGAATAAGTTCAAAGATCACTTCGGTCCGGTCTGCCTCTTCCTGCTATCTCAAGCTGTCATGTGACCAACAGAGGAAGCTAACGTTAGAGCTAGCATGGTTCTCCACTGTGATTACCTACTAACAGCAAAGGTAACGTTAGCATACAACCAAGAAGTAGCTGACCTTCGTCTGTTATGTGACCCTCGCCTTGGACATCATAGGTGTATATTGATTATTATTGTCAAAAAGTCCCAAACACCAAAACCAACACTGAATGTATACTAGCAAGTATAATGTGTGAACCAGAGCCTAATATATATATATATATATATATATATATATATATATATATATGTGTGTATATATATATGTGTGTATATATATATATATATATGTATATATATATGTATATATATATATATATATATATATATATATATGTGTATATATGTGTGTATATATGTATATTAATACCTCTGTGCTATAGATCTCTATTCTCCAGAAACTATGAAAACACATCAAGAGTCCCTCCTTCGTTACCATGAACACACGCTGTAGTTTATTTTGACTCAGTCCCACACACACCGTCCTGCTGCCAGAAATACTCACTAAAGCACCAAATGTCGATTAATCCGCCGCTGAAAATAGTCCCCAAGAAGTGCACTATTTGTTATTGTTTGTTTTGATGAGAATGACAGTGACCAGCTGTTTTAGGAAACTACTAATAACTTATTTTTAAACAGTGAAACTGTATCTGAGTTTTTAAATGATGGACTTGGAGCTAAAAAACACAGACAGGGTAGGGAGTAAAGTAATCTGTATTAGCGTTGTAAAACTCATGAAAAGGGTTGTTTCTCAAAAAGTATGTGTTCTGATTTAGCTATCATGAAATTGTATTGTGGTTATTTGTCAAAAAAAGATGAACAAATGAGAACGCAACAGTTTGATGATGCAACGTCATAATCCTCATTTGGCTGCACCTTTGACACATGCAAAAAGAACGAGAGAAGAAAGGAGGATGAGAAGAACAACAACTAAATGCTAAGAAGTGTGTAAAACACTAAGAATAAAGCGGATACTTTGGTGACTCAAGAGAGCACCTGGAGCTTTAAATGTCCTTCCTGATGGCTAAATCGGATTTAACGGGTGAAATCGAAAAGAGATCAGACCTTCAATGTGATTCACCTCTTCCAAGAAAACCACAGTTGGTCCTGAAGGTTGGATCGCCCGCGATGGCCGACGGGAGGGGAGCACCGTCGACAGAGAGCTGGGGGGTTACGTCAGGTTTTCTCATGACAGCGGGCGAGTGGACGAGGAGTCAGCCAAGTTCATGTTTTGTGAGACCAGACTCATGATAATCTAACTCTTAAAAGCTGCTCATAAATACCTTCGCTGTTTTGGCAACAGGTCTGTAATCTGTGCAGCTGGTGGCGAGCTCGGCCAGCGGAAAAACTGACACCGACACTGAAACTGTCTGAGCGAGGAGATGAAGCAGGGAGAAGCAGAGCTCTGGAAGGTTCTTCTGTCACAACAGGAGTGCAGGAACTTGAGAAACCGCTCTCCCGCCTGTCCCAAAGACACACAGGTTACTAACATGTGTAACAAAGAGCAGCTGTGCATCTTCACATTTTAGAGGCTAATGACTCCGCTCTGAATAATCGTCTGAAACAGGTCATACTTCTGACCCCTGCTCAGCTTCCCATTAGGCCACGTTCAGACGTCCTGCAGGATAACAACTCAGTTGTCTCCTTCCTTTGAATGGAGCTCGTCCTGCATGCAACATTGTCTCCCGGCTCAATTTGCAACCCGCCGTCACCGTTGTTGACTAAATGTTCTGATGGATTACTTTTTTTAACGTTGTCCATCATTTCCGAGTGCTAATGACATTTACTCAGTTCATCCAGATTATCTAAACCTCTTCATTTGGATTTTTGGATGAAAGTGAGAGCGTCTGAAATGTCACTGATAATCCCTCACTGCTCAGGAAAAAATCTAAATGTACTGTTTTTAAATCACTGTGTGTGTGTGTGTGTTTTTGTGGTATAGTGTGTGTCTTCATGCTTGTGAACGCAGCCTAACAGAGCCTTTGTTGAGGGTTCAGATCCAGTTAAACAGAAACACCATCTGGTACAAAACACAGCAGAGATTTAATACGGCAGATTGGAGGAGGAAGACTTGTGTGTGTGTGTGTGTGTGTGTGTGTGTGTGTGTGTGTGTGTGTGTGTGTGTGTGTGTGTGTGTGTGTGTAATCTGGATTTGGGCTCTGTTGTCATACAAAATCTGCAGAGAGGGTAAACAAACGATCACAGAGCTCAGTGTGTGTCACTGAATGCAGCTTGTAACTGTCTGTTATCTCAAAAATCCAAAATGAATATATACATGTAGATATTTACAAGAAAATGAGACATGAATATTAGGAAATAGCAAACTGTCTGAGTGGAGAAGCTGTAAAATCTAATGATTAATTGATTATTAGAATAGTTAGACATTTTAGACATCAACTAGTTAATTGACTGATCACGTAATCCTTTAAAGTTTAAAGCTAGCTGTCTTCTATTCTGCGTTAGAGGTCCAAACTATAATTTATAGGATAAATAAGTAAAGATCATTTAGACTTCTATGTTTTATAGAATATTTATAGCGTGATAAGATAACTCTCTAAACTGGATTTGTGTGGAAGTGTGTGTGGGGGAGGGTAAACTTTCTTAAAAAACTGTTTTATTAAAGAGTTCTGCCATGTATCTTCTTCTTTTTTTTATAACTCCCAAAAAGCGACACGCTTAGTGTCCGCTGGTCAACAGACTTGATGACCTTCAGACAGGTCCGACCTCACGACCTGATCATTAGGACCAGTCGACACACTTCGGTGCTGATGAATGAAGCCGAAGCCCAAGTGCCAAAAGCTGCAGTTCATCAAAGACCACTTGAGGCTCCAAAAGCCAGTCACTCCCCATAGACCTGTTATGCCAAAGCCAAACTTTACAGAAATAAACATGCAGACCTGCAAGAAACCCATTCATGACAAAGTACAGAGGATGAATTTGTATGTTTCTCACTATTTAGATTATATTAAGGCTTAAAGTCATGCATACTTGAGGGCGAGGCTGCTTTGAGTGACAGGCGGGTGCCATACCAGGCCGCTAGCTGCTAGCTAGGAGTTAGGCTGTGTATTCACTGCCAAGATGGCAGCGGATGGAGCCACCATGGATGGATACAGCTTTTCATTCCTCTGAACGTTGCTCAGTGGCGCATGAAGCAAGATCTTCCGTTGATCTTCTGCATCCATGCAGTTTTCTCGAACCCCGTCTGCCGGCCCTCGGTCCAGCCTCGTTCGCATTCACATGAACCAAGGGAGGAAGATGACTCTAGATTCTGCTGTGAGTGCATTTTAAAACCTTTTGGGCCTAATTTTATGTGAAGGATGTTCAAGTATACGTACTGGGAACTGGACTTACCTCGAAAAATATTATCAACCCATACAGAAGTCTCTTTCCCACTGTCAGGCCTCACGTGACGGACCACTTAAAATATGCTTCAGAGCCTGGTGCGACTCTTGAGAAACAGAGACTATGTCCATATTTTGTACTATTTATGTTTAAGACCTGGTTTTAAGAGTGGCCTCTGTGTCAAAGACCCCTTATTAGGCTATTTAAGTTCATGGCTAGGCTATATGTAATATTTCTAAATGAATGTCACACAACATATATGGAGCCGCGTAGAGAAACTGTGCACAGTGTGTGAGAACAGCAGGGGATTAATAAGGGCCAAGCAGATCCATGCTGATAGACAATATTATATTACTGTATGACAACAGAACTAAACACAGAAATACATTAATTATTTACACAAAACACAATCAGTGGACGAATTAGGCCTCAGTACAAGCACAATGCCACTTGTAGCCGCACACGCACACACATACATGCACACGCACAAGTAAAGTCACCACTAACTGGCCAATTGCTGCTCTGCTTCCTGAAGATGGCACAATAATCCAAAAGTTTTCTCCACTTTTACAGGCTTTTTGAGTATCATGCTCTCTCCACTCCAAACACCTGCAATCACCTGCTGTTAGCTGAGCTTGCTCCACAGTGGTAGTGCTCTATTTGGGGTCACTCAACGCGCTCGGGCAGAGCTGGAGCCTTTACCTGTCGGGGGGGAAATAATAGTGATTATAATGTGCATTGCAGTAGAAAAAGCGGTGGCACTGATTCAACAAGCTGGCAACACAACATGAAGCACGTGCTGCTGATGAGGGCCCTGCAGCCTCTACTTCAGCTTTTTATTTATTTTTTTATTTCAAGGTTTAATATTCACCTCTGCACTTCCCGCAGACAGCGGTCTGACTCATATCTTTTTTTTTTATAACAGTACAGAAGGTTGTTTTGACAAAGGTGCAGGTCTGCAGTTTATATTAGGTTTGGAAAGAAAATGAAGTACTTGTGTTTAAATGATTAAATCTCAAGGGACAATATGTATGTATTATATATTCTGGTAGACATCAACTGGTGGACATCGACCAATTCGCCATTTTATTTGAATTGAACTTATTGTTTTGCATAAAGACATACTTTAACAACCCACCTGTGTAATTTGTGTGTTAATGTAGAACATAAACTCCTCCAGAGGTCATTAAAAATACAAATTCCCAGAATCCCACAATACAGAGGACATGACCTCAGTATCGTCAATGGCTGCTATAAACCGTCTTTGGGGTTTGACTGAGTGTTAATATGCTTTAGCATCACTGAGGACCTGGAACACGATGATACAGAATATGACACATTGTATGCACTGGAAACCGTTTTTTCTGCATTTAAGGGACATTCATTTAAGGGACATTCAGTGTGTTGTTATTATATTGTATAACATGTATAGCAGTCTGATTACACACACACACACACACACACACACACACACACACACACACACACACACACACACACACACACACACACAGCAGTCAGAAAATAAGAACATTTAAAGGCTCATATGATCTGCAGTACTGACTGCTACCAAAAGGAGGCACTCTGGTTACAGCGTCTGACCTGCTGCCTGTGGGCTCTGTGTGTGTGTGTGTGTGTGTGTGTGTGTGTGTGTGTGTGTGTGTGTGTGTGTGTGTGTGTGTGTGTGTGTGTGTGTGTGTGTTTCCAGAATGATTTTCATTAGGAGACAATAGCGGCGCGCTCAGTGCTTCACCCCTCTCTCCTCCTCCTCCCCCTCTCTCCCTTACCCATAACCGCACACATGAGCGCACACCGACCGTGCACGCGCTGTGTTTGCCGACATGAATTCAAACTATTACTGTCGTTGAGAAAACAAAGCCGAGGAGGCTGACTGCCCTCGCCGCCTGTGCGCTTTTACGCACACGCACAGGCGCGCGCGCACACACACACGGACGTGCGCTTTTACGCACAAGCTCCGAATGTGATTTTACACGCACAGAGGGGAGGGTGCGTGACGCGCGGTACAATTACATGCACGAATTTAGGGTGAGGTGCGCGCGCGCAAATACCAAAAGAGACAGATTAAAGAGAGCAGATACATATGACAGGTTTGTGTTTTTGGAGACATGAAAGGTCGACAGAGCCTCACTTTGGAGAGGAAGAAGCAGAAAAGAGGATTTGTTGATAAAATCGCCAAGTTGGATAAGCTCCTCCTCTCCGTGATGTAGCGCGAGTCGGAACCTCCTTAATTACTAATTTCTCTACATCCAAGCCACGCTCTCTCTCGCTCTCTCTCTCTCTCTCTTTCTCTCTCTCTCCCTCTCTCTCTCTGTCTCTATTCTATCTCTCCACTCCTCCATCCATGCATCTCTCATCCTGACCCTCCTTTCTCTCTCCTCTCTGTCTCTCTTTCGTTTCCAGCCCGGATAACGGAGGTGGACGAGCTTTTGGAGTTGTTGTTATTTTTTTTAATTATTATTATTTATTCCTCGTTTTTGGGAGACCCGCCACCGGGCATGGAGGATGTAAAAGACCCGCCGACCGTCCACCGGTCCTCCTCCTTCAGTATCAAGAGCCTCCTGCTTCCCTCCAAGTGCGAGAGACCGGACCCCGTCGTCGCTGCCGCTGCCGCCGCCGCCGCCGCGGTCGTCGGCATCCCGGGGACCTTCTCTCCGACCCCCGGCTCCGACTCTGAGAAGTCGCTGGACCCACTGGAGATGGACTCCACGGCGGCGGCGTTGGACCCGGGGAAGCCGGCCAAGGAGGAGCAGGGGGAAGAGGGGGAGGAGGGCGGAGGAGGGGACGGAGCCAAGGCCACACCGGAGCAGACTACTAACGGCAGTAACAGCGCGAAAAACGGGAAATATGACAAGCCTCCGTTCAGCTACAACGCCCTGATCATGATGGCCATCCGGCAGAGCCCCGAAAAGCGGCTCACGCTGAACGGCATCTACGAGTTCATTATGAAAAACTTCCCGTATTACCGGGAGCACAAGCAGGGCTGGCAGAACTCCATCCGGCACAACCTGAGCCTCAATAAGTGCTTCGTTAAGGTGCCCCGGCACTACGACGACCCGGGGAAGGGGAACTACTGGATGCTGGACCCGAGCAGCGATGACGTTTTCATCGGAGGGACAACCGGGAAGCTCCGCCGGCGCTCCGCCACCTCCCGGGGCAAGCTGGCGATGAAGCGCGGGCTGCGCTTCGCTCCTCTCGGCTTGGGGATTAACGAGCGGGCGAACAACCCGCTGTACTGGCAGATATCCCCCTTTCTGTCCCTGCACCACCACCACCACCACCCGCACTACAACGGATCCTCACCCGGGTTTTTGAACCAGGCGGCCGGCTACGGCTCGCTGCTGCCCGCGGTGGAGCAGCTGAGCAACGGGGACTTGGGGCGCTCCATCCTCGGCGGGTCGGCCGCCGGGGCGCTGGGCTTGACGAACAGTTACGGGATGAGCACGTCGCCGGTCGGGCTGCTCTCCGGACAGACCGCCGGGTATTTTGTCTCAGGGACCCAACACAACCAGGGGCCGCCGGGAGGAGGGCCGCCTACTCACCCGTCGCATCTCCAGCACAGCGCGCAGGGTTTTGGCGGCTTGGCGACCAGCAGCTCCCCGCAGTCCCTGCTGTCGGACTCCCTCAGAAACAGCTCCCTACCGGCCTTCTCCCCGGGCGTGTCCGCGGGGTTCCCCGGGATGCTGTCCCATCAAAAGAGGTTGACTCCAAACGCTTTCCTAAACTGAACTCCCCCCTCCTCCCCCACCCATCGCCATCACTTCACAGTGGATGGCGCCGGGACGAGGACGCACAAAAAGACGTCATGTTTAAGGGCAAATAATAAGTGGTAAATATCAATTATTGAACGCAAAAATATATATATATGAAGTGAACCTTTTTTTTGGCCATATTCCGTCCCGAAGAGCAACGGGTTTATTTTGAAGGATTTTTTTTTCTCCCGCAACTGTTTGAAAAAGGGACAAACTTTTGTTACCCGCGGGTTGTACAACTGTAAACTAGACTTGCCAAAGGTAACGCTTTACGTATATTTCAAGCTATTTATATCTTGTACAAAGATTTTCAGTACTTTCTTTGAGTCTTTTATTTATGTTTTGTATTTATTGTGCAATGTATTTAAATTCTATTTGTCAGTGTGTACTTATCAGTATTGAGGAAAAAGGGGGTGAAATAAGACATACAGGGTTAATAATTATTTATGCATTTTGAGACAATCAAGGAGAAGAAAAAAAAAGACAATCAACTTTTTCATTTCTCTTTTTTGGGGAGGAAAAACTTTTGAATAAGTAAATAATAAATAAATAAAGCCTTAAAATCAGCAGAAACAATCAGGGGTTTTGAGAGGAAACATAAGCCTACAAATCATATCTCTACTCAGGTTTGACTAAGGCCTAATAATAATAATAGTAACCACATGAATATTAAAATAAACCTGCTCTCTGTGAAGAGTTTCCTTCCAAAATAATGATATCCAAAAATAAAACAAACCTTCTCCAATATGGCAGAACTGTAGTTAAGCTAATATCCTGACTGCTGCCTTTCAGTGCTAGAAATGCTTCTTTTTTTTTATTACTTGAGCCCCCTTAAGTAAATCAAGAAATACATGGATATACGTTTTTGGAATAAAACTCTTCATAAAATTATGCAAAAACAACGCAGCTGTTACACACGTTTTTGCATGTTTTCTGTTTATTATCAAATCCCAGATTGTCCTCTTCACTTCAGTTGATTTTTGGTTTGATTGGGCCCGTGCGTGCGTGTGTGTGTGTGTGTGTGTGTGTGTGTGCGTGCGTGTGCGCGCGTGTGTGCGTGTGTAGGCCTGTATGAGCGTAAATCCTCCTGCGCATGTGCGCACAGGGCCGCCGTACAAACAATTTCATTAATAAAAAAACCACCAACACTCCAGCGCCATTCCGTTTTGAACGACCCGCTCACCTGCTCCTATTTCCGGGTAAAAATTTAAAGTGACCCCGATAGAAGTTTTTTTCTGCAGTTATTGGTAGGAAACAAACAGAGCGGATACACACACACACACACACACACACACACACACACACACACACACACACACACACACACACACACACACACACACACACACACACACACACACACACACACACAGCTGGTGTCAGACGAAAAGCTTGTATCTCCAAAAATATAATCTTTTTTTCCAAGAAAATCACGTAATTTTAATGAGCATGATGACGTATTCCTGACCTTGGAAAAAGTAGCCTGACAAAATAATCTCCACTTCCCCAGAGCTTTCAACACATCTCATGGCCTTCCACCACAGATGGCTCAGTTGTCATATAGACAGTTTTAGCTTCATTTAATTTTAATGGAATTGGATGAAAGTGCTTTTTTGGGGGGGAATTATTTTGAGGGTTTTATGTGAAAAACGAGTCTCTCAACTTCACCACACTTGGAGATACGAGGTTTTCAGAGAGCTGCATTGATAGACCGATATTATGCAACGGCATCTTGAAAACGAGCTGCTGACGTCAGCAGGGAGGGAACTGGACAATCTGATACTGATACTAATGTTTCACGTGCCGATATTAGTGATACCGAGGTTTTAGTGAAAAGACAACACAGTGATTTAAATCTGAAAACAATATTTCTTTTTATACACATTTTTGTTTCATTCATTATTTAACCCTAATTTTTGTAACCTTTTTTCAACATGTTGCAGGATTCATAAAGAGTCTGCTCTTGTTATTTAACTTAAAATAATGATATACATTTACTTTACAAAGGAGCCCCCAGATGTCTTTTCACCACAGCCATGTTCATTTAGAAGTATACTGCCTACGTGAATCTGATTTTCTCCTCTCTTTTTTTGTGACTCAAACTGGTAACAATTATTTTATTCCTCAATAAATAATTCCTTTGCAATTATTATTTGGTCCAAGTTAGTCAGTATTTAATTACATCAACCACATAACACAAACACAAAGTAAAATAATAACAAACATTATTGAAATTTGTACAGGTGCATTACGTTTTCCTAATCAGCATTATAGACCAGCTGATAAAATAAATACAATATAGATCTTTTCCTGATTGTTTACAAACACATTTCAAAATAAAGCACAGCACCTTGTGACTCTATTAGAAAAATATCCTAATGTTTGTGCTATTTTCTTTCATAAGCACACCGAATGAGCAGCGTTTGACTATCAGAGTATTGATCACTGTGGTATTGATCAGTTTGTCCTCAGATCTCAGGTCAGTGTCGCCTGAGCTCTGAAAAACTATCCGGATCAAATAAATGTTGTCTTTTCAAAAATAAAGCAAACAAAAGCTCCAGAAGAAAAATGAGGCTGCAGATATAATGTTGATTTATAGAACAGCTGTTTATGGCCAATATGATGTGTATCAATAAAATGTCTACGATATATAAACTGAGAAAAAGTGACATTATGTGAATTATTACATTTAAAAGGGAATACAAACATGACATTTTTTTATTCTGGTTTAAGGTTTAGGATAAAATCAGCTGGTCACTGATCATATCAAACTGCACTGTTGAACATATTGATTATTATTTAAATCACGATCAGTTTGGGGCCTATTATTACAAAAATAAATATAAACAACGCGCATGTTGGATTGAATTTGAACTGATTTTGATTTTAGTCGTTGAAAAGGAATCCCTGTGTGTGTTTCTGTTGATGTTTCAAACAGCTGAGCATGCAGACAGCAAACCGGAAGCTGCTTCCTCCCTCTTCTTTATTATTATTTTTTACAGTGTAAGACAAAAAAAAACTTATATAACCTCTGACTAAAATAATAGCCTCCTGAAGCCCAGACAGAGACTGACCTTGACACACACACACACACACACACACACACACACACACACACACACACACACACACACACACACACACACACACACACACACAGAGAGAGCTATTTACAAGCTGGTAAACACAGAAAAACAAGATTTTATTGGCAAAATAAAAATCACAAAAGTATTTAAATATTACATTAAAGTATTACTTTATCATTAAAACTGCAGAAGAAGAAACAGCGTTGATTGGCAGCAGGATGCAAACTGTTCCAGGTTGTTTTTAAAGATTTGCACCATGTCACGTTTTTACATTTTGGTTTTGTAAAATAAAATGTTTATGGTTTTTATTAGATTTTTTTTGCACCTTTGTTGTTAGCGTTCACTTGTATGAAGTCTGTATTGTCTGTTTTCGTTGCTGTTTGTCTGTTTGTTTGTTTTTCAGAGAAACTAAACTTGATTAAAAAGGATGAAATAACCCGAAGCAGAGTTTCTGCCTGATGATATGCAGACGAACGTAAAATATAAAATATCACCCTCTTGAAAAGCTATATTACAATTCCAGTAAGGTGCAAGGAGAAGCCTAATATTTCCTCAGGGTGCTCTTTTGAAAGTTTTGAGAATTACTCTTTTTTTATGTTTCTATAATGACAGAACTGACTGTTTTGGTAGTTTTAAACATTTTAGTGTATTGTTTATTGTTTGTATTTTTTGGTAGTTGCGTAAATGACGTGCTCATTCAATTTTATTTAGTTTTTGGAATTACTGACCATGTGACTTTGTTGAGGGTGACTTTTATCACACAGGGCACTAAAAAAAACATATATTTTAGTGCCGGTAAAAACATTTGAGCATTTTCTTGTGGGGTTTATTTTTTTAAACAACCTTGATTAGTTTTGATTAGTTTTTGAGAGAGTTTTTAGTTGCTTATTTTCAGAGATTTCTCTTTTCATCGGGGCACCTTTGGTGATTTGATTTGATTTTGAGGTTTATTGCAGCACGAAGGATGATTAATATGTATATTTTCAGGGTTGTTTGGGATATTTGTTAAAAGGTTCACAGGTATATCTGTTACTTTTTTGGTGCCTGACTTTTTACTTTCAATTCGTAGAAGTTTACCATAATACTCCATTATGTTTTTAAAGAAGCTCAAGGAGTCAGAAGATTCTGTATTATAGTATATTAGTTATCCAGAGGCCTCATCCTGCAGCAGTTTGACTCTTTATCTTCAGAGATTATTTCATGAGTTTGAGGTTCATTTCAGCATCGTTTTGTTGCTCTGTTTCCTGATATAAAGTCTAAAGTTCATTCAGTGAGTCTGTAGTTTTACAAACAGTCTGAGAGCAGTGTGCAACGTCACATGATCCTCGTGTGTTCATCCACTAACATCCAGCTGTACACACCAAAAAATGACAACAGGCTAAAATTAGCAGAAATCAAAACATCATTTTTGAAGCAGATAATATGTTTAGTATTATTAGTTTGTAAATGTGTCATTCAATAGCATATAACTAATGGCTTGCAAATTTGGCTAAAATTCAACAACAACATTAATAATTGTATTAATGGTTACAGCCATATGAAATATAATAATATCCCCCTTTGTTGTAAACTTTTTTCCTAAAACTGCATTGCATGACTATTGTTATTATACATCTCTTTATTATCATCTCTTTATTGTGTGCAGCATTCTATAATATTCTTATAATACGTTATGATGAGGCTGTTTCAGTTCTCAGTAAGATAATATTTCATACATTTAGGTGTTGAAAGGACTTGTATTATTCTTATAATATTCTATATTGTCCATAATTAGGCTTGAACCATTATAATACACATTTAATCTTCCTATAGTGGCTTGAAGTCCTTTTATGGTCTGAATTAGTGGCGTTACAATAAAGACATTCATGTTTATGGTCTAATCAATAGTTATTTGTAAATCTGATTAATATTTGTTATCATCCTTAAAACCCTAACTGAGTATAAATTAAAGATGTATTTATTATTTTCTTTTTTAATTAATTGAATCATTACATGATAATGGGGAATAAAAACAAAATGATAACAGCAAAACAAATGAAAACAGACTATACAGTGTAATAAATAAATAAATCTTATGACTGGTCATCTGAGACAATAATTGATTCATGACACGGCCCAAAAAGTAAAAAAAAATAAAAAATATTAGTTAAAATAATAATTGTCAGTGCAGGAGATAAAAACAAGTTTTTCTTCAAGAAATGGTCAAACGACTATAATAGTGTCTCTTGTCTACCTGTCTGTCTCTGTGTCTCAGTCTATCTCGCCTCGGCATGTCTGTCTCTCAGCCTCCGTCAATGTGTCTGTCAGCCTCTGTCTCGTTTGTCTTTGTCCATTTCTGTCTGTGTTCTTATCTCTGTCTCTGATTCTGTCTGTGCTTGTCCATCCGTCTGTCTCAGTCTCTGTCAGTCTGTATCTGTCTGTGTCTGTCACAGTCTCTGTCTATCTCTGTCTGTCCTTTATTCTCTGTCTCAGTCTTTGCCTCTGCTTTTTCTACCAGTCTCAGTGTCTCAGTCTGTGTCTATGTCTCAGTCTGGACCTGTCTGTCCCTGTGTTTCAGTCTGGACCTATTTCAGTGTCTCAGTCTGGACCTGTCTCAGTGTCTCTGTCTGTCTCTGTGTCTCAGTCTGGACCTGTTTTAGTGTCTCAGTCTGGACCTGTCTGTCTCTGTGTCTCAGTCTGGACCTGTTTTAGTGTCTCAGTCTGGATCTGTCTGTCTCTGTGTCTCAGTGTCTCAGTCTGGACCGGTTTTAGTGTCTCAGTCTGGATCAGTCTGTCTCGGAGTCGGTGTCTCCCTCCGTCTGCGTCTCTGCAGCTTTAAGAGGAGTCGCTCTGGGAGAATTTAGGTCAGCGCAGCCATTCAGTCGGCTAGCTTGTTTTGGCAGCTGGGACGGCCCAGAGGGGCGGGGCTGAGAGGAGGGGGAGGGTGCGTAGTGATGTCATCATGTGCCTGTGTGATGTCACACCCACCACAGACTGGAACTAAACCAGTAAAACTCACACTTAAATTTCACGCTTCCAAACATCTATAGCGTAAAGTAGTATAGATGCAAAGCCGGATCTGATTGGTCGTCGGGTGCCGACATTCACAACATCATAATGTTGCTTTATGGCATCACTGCGGTGTTTTCATGGCTCCGTCACAGTGCTCTATTATACTTCATAATATCTTTATGGTGCTTTATGGATTCTTCATCTCTTCATCTGCCGAACCATATCAATAGTAAATAGTTAAAATTAACAAATCTTCAGGAAAATGTAATAACCTTCGGCAGATACTTACGATTATTGAATGAATTAAAGCCCAAAGCAACATCTTCAAACGTTTAATTCATTTTCTGTCTCAGCGCAATTCCTGAGAACACTGAAAGGTTTTGTTATGGGGAATATAAACAATTAATACATATAGTTGTCCATAATCTTTTGTTGACCATTCGTTAAGATAATTATTCAATTTACACCAAACCTGTAATATAGTAGTATTTGATCAAAATATACTTAAAGTACCAAAATAAATGTTGTATATTTGTTCCCCAAAGCACTTATCCTGAAGAATGGCCCATTTCAGAATAATACATATTATTGTATTATAACTATTGATGCATTATTTTAAAGACGGGTAAAGATGGAGCTCACTTTATTTACTTTATATACTGCTGGATAGCTTAACTGTGACAATGCCTTATAACTTATTAGTGGATGATATTTTGTATTCATAATCGGACTCTGCAAAGTAACGCAAGCAATCAAATAAATGTAGTGGAGGAGAAAGTACAGTATTTACCTCTGAGATAGCAGAGTAGAAGTAAAAAAAACACCATAACTGAGTTATTCTACAAATGTAGAAACACATCAGAGGACTAGAAGTGTTTTAAAAAGCTGGAGAAAGCCGAACATGTGGACCAGCAGACTGGAGTTGTGTGTGTGTGTGTGTGTGTGTGTGTGTGTGTGTGTGTGTGTGTGTGTGTGTGTGTGTGTGTGTGTGTTTTTGTGTGACAGTGCCGACATGTTGAGCCCTGCAGGACTGATAAGTGATGGTGATTGAGCGTTTGGACCGTCCCTGTCCCCTGCAGGAACATAGTTTTACACTCTGTCAGCACACACACACACACACACACACACACACACACACACACACACACACACACACACACACACACACACACACACACACACACACACACACACACGCACACAGCTCTCCTGTTAAACCCCTGCAGGACGGACCAGCTGAGAACCGGACAGGATGTAGATGTCACAACGCGGCTTGACTCTCACTGACTGATGTGCTGAAGCTGAATTATACTTCCTTTCTTCACAATAAATGTCTTCATGTTTAAATCGCAGACCACACAAAAACATGGCTGCAGTGTTGCCGACATGACCCAAAGGTTCCTGTCAAATCGCTGTCAGCTAATCAAACAGCAGTAGGTGGTCGGGGCGCTGTCAGGTTTTAGCGTGAACTGTCTCACCCAAAAATAGATTGGAATCACTATGTCTGTACGGTGAGCATTAATTGACTACTTAGCTTAGCATAAAGACTGGAAACGAGGGGAAGCAGCTAGCCTGGCTCGGTCCAGATGTAACTAACACTCTGTATGCAGTGTTGGGGTAGTTACTCAGAAAAAGTAACTAGTTACAAGTTACTAGTTACTTCTGAAAATTGTAACTAGATTACTTTACTAGTTACTGCATTTGAAAAGTAACTTCACTACTAGTTACTTTACTTTCCATTTTTTTAAGCAAATGTCCAAATTAACCGCAAAGATACCTGGACAAACATCATGGCCCTTTCATCACTTTATTTTCAATAAAGGGCATCTCTTAGCCTTTCCACATGTATTGTAATTGTAAACATGTAAAACAAAATGGCAGATAAAACTCAGCCACTAACTTGAACGAACATTAACCCTGTTCACACTGTCTGACCAAAGAAATATGCCTCACTTTAAAATCGACAAACAACAGGATACAAGAGGCTGTGTATGGTGGGGACATTCAGGTCAAACAGCATAACACATTGAAAACAGGCTTTTGGAAACATGAGACCCCACTAAACCAAATGGGGGCCGACTCCTAAGAACAAAACCAGCTTGTTATAGGAATCATTGTAGTGGTTTAAGAAAAATAGAAAAATGAATGGCACTTTTTCCCATAAAATAGAAACAGAAATGCACTTAACCCAAAAAATAGAAACAGAAAATGCATTTAAATAAACAGAAAATCCACTTCATCATTGCCTAAATAAACAGAAAGTGCACTATATCCTATGAAATTTATCATTTTTCTCTATACTTCAAAATCGCGATTATATCGCATGAGTAAAAGTCTCTGGAATCTTTTATCCGACAGCCTGTTCCTCCTTGGGGTCAGAACAATACTGCCCAGGCTGAAAGCCTTTTGACAGTGTTGTAACTTGTTTTATTACATGATTTACTCTTATTGTGAAGAGCATGTAAACAGGAAGTGCTTTTACTTTGAAGGCAGAAAGTACAATGATACGTGCTTGTTGACGCTAACTAATGTTGATGTTACGTGTGGAAAATATATACATGTCTGGTGCAAGAGCGCGTTCTCAATCGCTTTAACAGTTGTAATACTGCAGTTCACCAGTAGAGGGATTCCGTTCATTCCAGACGTGTCTTGTCCTCATTAGAAGCTCCACGTCATTACAGACAGGTGCACTTGATGGTATTGGAGTGTTGTATTGCTTTGCAATATCCTTAATCCTAGGGAACCTGGAGAGAACCTCCCAGTTGGATCCGCGCGTTACTGAGGTCTAGTAAAGTAGTGTAGATACCAATATTTTGAGTGTAATGCGCTACTTTACTTCGTTACCTATAATAGTAATTACGTTACTGTAATCCGTTACTTTGTAACTCGTTACCCCCAACACTGTTGCTGAGTTAGCGGGCTAATTGTCAGGATAAGATGACTTAGTCTTTCTCGGTTTCTCGAAGCAAGCTTATATAAATCACCATAGAAACACAGCCAAAAATGTAAACCTGCTCCCTGGTTTTACCTGGTTTACTGAACTTCACTGGATAAGGTGACCACTCCCACCGGACGAAAAAAGGCAGCTCCCTTCCTCATTGATGAAGGAGCGATATTAGTTATATTAGTTTTATATGGAGAGAGTTCTTTCAGATCGCCAGGATCCATCCTTTACATAATCATGACTTCCTGTAGGTGGCGATATAGATTTTGCCGGTAAGAAATAATTTATTTACGAGAGCTTCTCGAGCCGCGGACATTGATCACCACAGGCGCAGCTGATCGCCGTCTCAGACACAGACTGTCAGCCGCTGCATGCCGCTGTTCTTAAGTTTATTTCGCTCTTAAGAAACTTTTGTATGTGTTGAAACTTTAAAGCACTCATAATTATATGACAGTGTTATTAGTACACCATGCATATCATTATTGTATAACATGATTAAGGTGATGGTGATAAGAATACAGAGAATCACACACAATGTATTTTCACTGTTTCAATTGATTGGATTTCTGATTATGAATAATACATACATACTGATCCGCCCATACACATATTCAAACTCCTAGTTATATAATCTACACATACATACATATAGTACATACATATAGTACATGATTCATACGTGCATACAGTACGTATATCCTCATAAGTATATATTTATTCGTAAATATAATCTGATTGATCTGGGTGATGAAGCACTTCAAATTAGCCGATACATTTTCCCAACACTGACGCATTTAACTTGTCTGATATATTTGCGACGCTTATGTCTCGCAGCGGGGGCGATGTTAAAGTTGCGTTCACGGCAACAATGTTGCAAAAACTTTGGAATATTCGCAGCGCGTTTGCTGTGAATGACTACGGTATTGACTTCCTCCTATGCCTTCATGATCATCTCCTGCTTCTCAGCAGAGGAATAAAAAGAGTTTCCTCTGAGTTTATTTGCCATTGCACTGTTAGAACATCGTGGTGTCAGTGCTCCATTATTATCCCTTCTGAAGAGGAGCGGGCGCGCGCATTTATTTTTGCTTCTTCACTCAGAGTCAGACCGGCGGCTTGGTCACGTGACACAAGAACAACGCGTCACGTCGCCCTGGGTTTCGACGTGCTTATTTTCATATTTAAGTTTTTTTTTCGACAATTGTGTATTCCGTCTTCTAATATAACTTACTGAAGCAACTAATAACAACATGAACCACTAATGATAGAAAAAGGAGACGATAAATATGACAATGTGCACCTGTATTCATGGCTAACTCGATGGTGTAGTGGTTCAAACTCGTACCGCTTGAACGACTACACTTCCGCACACCTGAGAGACCGGGGTTCGCAACCCTCGCAGTGTGGGAGACTGCACTATCTCGAGTTAGGTGGGTTTCCTGATCCAGAATCAGTTTCCTCCCACAAAATGGACCTATAGACAACCAATTGGGGTTGGAAGTTCAGTAATTGTCACCAAGGGGTTCCTACACATACATGTATTATCGTGGTGCACCTGATGCATGATATGATGATGCCTGATCCCCCCCCAAGGAAAGGCAATTACAAAAAAAGATTTTTTTGTAAAAAAAAAAAAAAAAAAAAAAAAATATTAAACAAAATATTTACTTTTATATATTTTTTTTATAATTATAAATTAATTTATAATAATATTTATATATTTTATATATATATATATTTTTGTTTAATATTTTTAAATATATTTTTATATATTAAAACATATAAAAAAAATATAATATATCCACATGTAATGTCTTAATGTTAATGTATAATGCTTCTTATCTTCATACAGATGAGCTTGTTTGCTCGGCACATTGTTTTCTGAGATTTCTCTTGTTTCTCTGTAACACATACATTGTCTTGTGGAGACTTCATGACGTCACTGCTCTCAATCAAATAATGCATTGACCCCGAATGATCACTCATCCACGTCTTTGTATTCATTAAACATAACATCTTTGTTACTGAGCTTCAGAGATGCTGGTAGGTGGAGTTTGTTACTTGTTAACAGATATTCATCAAATCAAATTAAGGCCGGAATGGGAGATTTTATGATTATTTGCATCTTTGCTGAGTCCTAATTGAATATAATAATAGCTCCTGGATTTATTTAACATAACAGCGTATTATATGTACATATAAAGCGTTCCCTCAGCAAGCAAAACACATCAGAGAACTTTATTCTCCTTCTTTGAGTAAATCATTCTGGATAATAAGACTTCTCTATCAGAGCAGCTGACTGGATTTTTAAAAGTCTGACTTTGGAAAGTTTGACTTTGTCTTCAATAACACAATCATATCATCCAACAGTTTGTTTGAGTGAGTCACAAACTCTCACCTCCCTCAACACTCACAATGCTGCAGTGATGAATAAAAGATGCACACTGACCTTTGACCTCATTACTGTTGGCTGTCATGGCTGCCGATCAAGGAACTGAAGGAGTTTTTGCTCCCAAACCTGTAGTTTTTGATGGTTGTTTGAGAGACTCGTGAATGGAAGACGCTGGACTGACTCTTCTGTAGTTGTGTGGTTTCAAAAATACAAAAGAGGGCTAAATTAGTTAATGGACCAATCTTTCACATAAAGATTTATAGAATTTGATGCCTATAGACAATATCATGCAGCCTGAGGCCAACAGCTCCAGGAAAAAGTCGGCTTCCTCACCAGTTGATGATTCGTGAATAGAAAACATGGAAATAAGAAACAGTATTGTTCTTGTCTCAGTATTATACGTATGATGAGGAAAACAATGTCTACTTTATTCTACTTTATTTTGAAAGCCAATATTGTACTTTTCCCTCCACAACATTTATTTTAAGTGTGCACTTGCAACTTCAAATTGTATTCACTTCAGAAACTCTTCCACAGAGCATCACCGTCTGGATATTATTAGATGATCATGACTTATGTTTGCAGTAATTTAGTTCAGTGGAGATGAAAGTGTGAGATTGAGTGAACATGCTGCTGTAACCTGATCTGACGGACAAACAGACAGACCCTCATACAGGTGATCACATCTGAAGAAAGGCATTCACAACCCCCATGGCTCAAATACACCACAAGTACTGTTATATTCAAACAGGCCATTAGTGTTTAAAGAAACAGAAGTCAAAATATAAGTGATGAATTAATCATTTGTTGCATGTTTTAAATACATAAGTAGCAATATTCATACAATTAGCTGTGGTTCTATGAGCATCTGTTTCAGGCATTCAGTTTTAATAAAATGTTGATGATGTTAAAAACTGTCTGTTTTTTTTGTAATCAAATCATGTTAATTTGGTTTCTTCTAAAGTTAGTTAGTTTTTAGTAGAATAAGTTTAAACTACTCAAGTCTCCTAAACTTCAGATACATTTTGTAATATATCTTTACACAGAACAAAGATAAACTCCGGACTATTCCTTTCAGACAAACATGAAACAATGAGAACCCTTATTCTGAGATTAGGGGGATCGTGGTCACAAAGAAAAGACAAAGACTTCACACTGCTTCCACTTTAGTTTCCAGCACATTGCAATCAAAATGTTTTATTTCTTGTAATTTAACTGACTACAAGAAGTAGTTATCTTCCAGCATAACCAACATGCAAAGTGCTTCACAAAGTACACCTTTAAAATTCATGCAAGGTCTCAGAAGATGCTAAATATGTCGATATTAACACTTTTCATAAATACTTTACAACAAAACTAGAAAATAGTTTAAAAGAACGAATAACTGAAAGTTGCAATTTCTTTATTATAATAAATTACATTATACTCTACTACTAAATTACTATAATACATTGTAATTATTATAGTAATTGTATTATTAAAAATACTTCCAAACCAAGATATTTTGTAGCAGACGTAAAAAAACAATTTAAAAACAAAGACATCTTAAACAATCGATAATAAGGAAGCTTGGGGTCAGAGGTCATGACATCTTGACATTCTCACTAATTTAACAGGAAGCTTAAAGGGAATTCAAAGTTCAACCAGAGTTGAAATAGTTAAAACAAACGTAAGTCCTTAAATGGCTCAAATTCCCTTCATTCAGTTAGTCTAAAGAATAACATTGGTTCTCTGGCATTAGTTTAGCAGAATTAGTTGTGTATAGATTTCTATATGTGGATACAAGACACTTAAATACAACAAATAGATACACAACACTTAAATACAACGAATAGATACAAGACACTTTAATACAACGAATAGATACAAAACACTTGAATAAAACAAATAGATACAAGACAATAGGATACAACAAATAGATACAAGAGACTTGGATACAACGAATAGATACAAGACAATAGGATACAACGAATAGATACAATACAATAGGATACAACGAATAGATACAATACAATAGGATACAAGACAATAGGATACAACGAATAGATACAAGAGACTTGGATACAACGAATAAATCCAAGACACTTGGATACATCAAATAGATACAAGACAATAGGATTCAACGAATAGATACAAGACACTTGGATAATGCTGCGCATGAATTTCCAGAAGGTTTTTGGACGTTTTATAATGTTATTTTGCTGTACCGTAGATATTCAGCGTTCAGAAACGTCGAGCTTCAACATATGCTTGGTTTGCAGAAACGTACAGTTCCAACGTTTTACTTTAGCGACAAAGATTTGCACTCGCTGACTGAGTATCTTTGACTTCTTTTCTTAAACTAAGTGAATGCATCTTTGTTCGAACGCACCTCAGTATCCAGAGCAGTAAGTGAACAGTGGTTTCAGACTGCGTGTCTTCAGTTCAGTCTGTTTGTGGTCTGAGACGACTGAGTTCAGCATAAAACTTGAATTTACAACTGAGTTACCGGATGATCGTTTCTGTGGCGTTCACAATCTGTTAACAAGGATGCAACGCACTGTGATTCTCAGCTGAATTAACAATAGAAATGTCCTCACCAGAGAGGAGCTCCACTGATTCAGTCGGTGGGTTTCCATCACGTTTTGTGCACATTTTGTATTTGCGCATAAAAAAAGCAGAAAACGGTCGAAAAATAGTTTTTATGCTTGACTGAAGTGGAAAAGTTGTTATATTGATAAAACCAAAGTGGAAACGTAAGACTTATTGAATAAATGATGACAAGCAAGAAGCATAAAGAGCTAAAAACATTCGATTTGTGTGGAGGACATTAACCTTCCTCACATGAAACAAACAGAAATGTCATATTTCCATCATGCTTTCTGCATGTTTCTCTATCGTTTGAGCTTTAACTGGAGCTCCACCAGGCAGTTCAGCTCAATACTGGGTCTCTCCAGAATGCTGCAGCTCGTGTACTAACGAGTACCCTGCCATATATCTCCTACTGCTTCATGGATGGTGGTTATCTGGATCGTGGTCCATGCCTACTACTCATTATATGAATAATTTCTGTCATATTCATTGAATGTGCTGTAACTCCGTTACGTTATTCATTCTGGTCACATGACATCTATTGCTTCTGTCCATCCAGGGAGAGGGATCCTCCTCTGTTGCTCTCCTGAAGGTTTCTTCCCCTTTTTCCCTGTCAAAGGGTTTTTACTATCTTTATTTGGGAAGTTTTTCCTGATCCGATGTATCCGACAATAATGTTATGTGTACAGATTGTAAAGCCCTCCAAGGCAAATTTGTATTTGTGATGTTGGGCTATATCAAATAAACTGAATTGAATTGAATACACATTAGCATTCCTTGAGCAAAAGTGGTGGCTTGTACCAACTGAACCACTCCATTCATGAGCACTGAACACTGCAGACCACAGGACATCCTGCATAAACACCCCATTAAAAAAAAAGAAAAAAGCCAAGCTATCGCCGCTATTACTCAACCCAGATTTCTTTTGATGATTTGGTTTCTGCTGAAATGAGTTAGCGAGTATCCCGTTAAAGATGATGTCACGGCAGTTTTATCGTGAGGACGATCAGTTGAGAATCCTGCCTAAACTTCAGCAGCTGAAACACAGAATAGTAAAAAGGGACCTGGTACCAAAGTAAGCCGAGTCCGGCAGAACCATAACAACACCAAAATTTGAATATTGAAAATGAATGTATGATATATTTTTTCGAAAAAGGCGTGTGAATTCAAAGTTCGGTCTTCATGGGACACTATAACCATAGAACATAAAACCGCAATAATAACAATAGTTGTTTGTGTCGTGCTCTGTCCAATGAGCTCCTCAGAATAAAAAAAACATCACACACACACACACACACACACACACACACACACACACACACACACTCTCTCAATCCTCGATTCTCTTTTGTCCGCCATCATGTCAGGTATTTCCGCCCGTAATCTGTGTGATAGGGATGATTCCAGAGATCAAAACATGCGCCTGCAGACATCGTCTCTGTTGCTTCCTCGACACTCGGACGTTCACGCCTCAGTGAGCCCGAAAGGCCTTCAGGACCGACGCACACATCAACTGCATGACAAAGTCCCCCATAAGATCTGGGTTTGAGTCCAACAACACTCAAAGGAGCTCGCCGCTTGTGTGTGGATGAGTATAGATCGTGCATTCACAAAAGGTGCTACCGTCATAAACTGTGACGCGGGACCAAGAAGAATGTGAGCCGTTCAGGATTAAGACATTGAGCATTGTTCTCGTCTTTTTATTGATGTGCAGTATTAAACCAAACAACGCTACATTATTGGCTACAGTGTAGATGATTTGATGTTACACCGTCTCTTGGTAATAACATCTACTACATGTTACTAATTTGACATTATGAGGAAATCATTGTTAATGAAAGTATCTGCCAAGCTGCCAAATGTTCTGAAGTTATATCTGGCATTATGATTAATGTCGGCCTGACCAGACACACTGTGTGTGTTATAATCCGAGCTTTTCTGTGCTTTCTTTGCGCGGCAGTGGACTGGTAGCTGGAGAGGTGCCAGTTCTCCTCCGCACTGGACCCTCAAACTGCTCCTCTGGCGCTGTGCAGTAGCTGCCCACCGCTCCTAATAGCAGGGGTTAAATGTGCAATGCTGTGCGTTTACATTTACATTCAACATAGTGCCTTTTAGTGCATGTTATGTGCACGTGGCTAATGGCTGCCGCTCTGAACTGCGCTCATGCGGCGGTTAGCTGAAACCCCGTCATTCCAGAAGGTAAAGATAGTGAGCTCTATCAGCTCTGTTTAGCCCATTTATCAATTTCATACAAGTAATGAAAAATGTCATTGTTTTGTGGCAATACAAATGGAAGGAAGCACTTGAATAATTGAAATAGGAAATGTAATAAAACTAGGAATAGATTTATGATAAAAGGGAGATTCTCTCAAACAATCTAAGAAGTCTTAATATTCTCCAACTGCATGAGGTTAATCTGAGAGATGAGATCAACTGTGTTTTTAATTCCGAAATCAAAGTGTTATTTGTCATTCTTTTGTTCCTCACTTTTCTTCAAACAAGCATCACATTGCGTGAAAAGATGTTGTTTAAATACCGTATTTTTCCACTTTGAAGGAGTGCTTTCTTTTGTGGTCAGGCACATAAAGTGGCCCCTCCGGGCATCCGTAGTTGTCAACGTGTTTCTCTGCTTTCAGATCGTAAACCCAGTTTAAAAGCAACACTTTGACATCTGTCCCCCACCGCCAGCGAGATCCAGGTCACAATATTTAATCCCACATCTTTAGAAACTTCATGTTGTCTGTTAGTAATCAATATTGGAGGCTGGTGGCGATGGAGCCCGACTGCGCTGCGTCTGATGAAAATTAAAAAAGTAAGATGCCTCTTCTTTGGCGTGTGGTTTCTGTCACGCTCAGCTTCCTGGTATTTCCCCCACAGCTCGGCTCACAGAGGAGACACACTTTGATATGCATGACACTTTGAAACTCTCGACTACAGCGCGGAACATAAAGAGAGCAAACACAAAGCTTTTTCATACGCAAGATGGATGCTTTTGCAGATTAGGGCTGCCATGCTTTTGGTTTCATATAGACCCCCGTCCGGGTTTGGGGCCAGTGGAACAATGCAATCGCACCAGGACCCTTAACTTCCTTCAACATGTTCGACATTAATTCTTTAAAGGATTCTGGTAATCTTGATGTGTACAATAAGTAGATTTGCCCCTCAATCAAGTTTCCAGCTCCTCCACGCGACCGACCAGCCCTCCTTTGCCCTTCATGTCACTCTACTTTAAAACCTTTTAAAATCCAACCCCCCCCCCCCCCCCCCCCCCCCCCCCCTAGAAATAATAATATCCTGAAAGTCCTTTTTTTTTCTAGGCGGACCTGAAACCTTTTAATTTTTGCTGTGTTTCATCTTCATTTACTCTTTACCAGTAACATACAGACTGATATTTACACATCTGAACAAAATCTCACATGTGTACCTTTTATTATAACCACAATTATTCAAATAGCCCTAGTGGTTGCAGAGATACACTCTTTTTAGCTTGGGTAAGCAATTTTCGAGGAAAGGGCCTAAAAATAGGTTGGTTTTTAAAAGGTTGTTTTTTTTGTACACATGGGGAAAAAACTAGAGTACACAAGTGTTAACAACACAGCATGTCGGCAGCTATAACGCAGTCTTCTGCACTGATGTAGTGCAGCTACAGACGACCAGAGGTGGAGGAAGTACTCGGATCATTTACTCAAAGGAGTGAAACTACAGTGTAGATCAGCCCGCTCTCCCCAAATGACTCATGCATAACATCCCACATGTTGTATTGAGCTGATACATGGAACGTGAAAACAAGAGCAGAGCAAACATTTCTCTCAAACTAAGAATGTTTAGTGGGGACAACATGACTTTTTGAATGTAAATCAAATTGGCTCACATTTAATAAAGTTATTACTATTTAATTTGTTTGCACTTTTGCAACCACACAACAACACACAAGTTGTTCAGATTATATATAATATAACCTTAGAAAAGTTATACTTTTATTGACTGGTAAGTTGATTTTTTTAGTATGAAAATGAACAACGTTTTTAAATTAGAAACAACATAAAATAATTGAAATTAGTGAGAAGATCTTCAACACTACTGGAATACAATTCAATACTTGTGTTTCGGTACTTTTTTCCCTCTAGATTGTGAGTTTTCTACAAACTCCTTAATTTAACAAAGGATGTTTTTAAATGTTATGAACACAAGCGGTTGTACATAAACTTTGTGCAAATAAAATACGGCCTAAAATGTAACTATCTGATGAACGAAAAAGCAAACAAGCTCACAAATCTGAGCAGAAGTTGAGTCATCCGGCGCTGCATCGAGCGTATTGATGTCCATCCTGTTGCCCCGCTGCATGTTTAGGAGTAAAGGAATAAAACACTGTTTTTTTTGGAGGTGTGCGTCCGTGTTGAGGGTTATTCTGGTCGGCGGCCTTTTATCCTCTGTGTTAAGTGGCATCTAATCTGCTGCAGAGCTGGAGTTTAAAGCAGGCCTGCTCGGGCCCGCTGACCCCCGCGCTGCTGAACAAAGTCCTTCACTGGTCATTAGCGCCGACTTCCCCTCTAATCCCGGCCTGCACAGCCCAGGCGCTCCGGCCCACACCGGGACGGGCCCCGTCTCCCCGTCTCCAGATAGACTGAAACATAAACCCTCACAGCTTCGTTAAAACTCTCACAAAACGTTCTAACTTTCTTTCCAAAGTTAGGCCAAACTGCTGCAAAGTCCCATTCCTTATAATACTAATTAACATTTAAAACTATCAGGCTTGAATGGATTGAAATCTGTATGAGAAATGAATGAATGGATTCATTATATTGTTTTAGTTTGTGTCTCTGAACAAAAGTTTTGACTTGAGTACGTTTGTATTTCTCTCATCAAATACAGAATTTACACTTTTTCATATTACGAAAACTAGAAGAAAACAGAAGCAGGAGCTCTTTATTCTATAGTTGTAGCTTTGAAAACTATATAAAAAAAATGTAGTCACATATTAGGGACTGAGCGAGTCCATCCTGCTGATAACTTTACTGTTTAGATCACAGCATCAAACTGTGATGAAAAAACACCTTACTGTTGATATTTTTCTGATATTCAAACACTGATAACCACAATATCTACATCTGTTTTTCATCCTTCAAACTTGTATTCATATCACATCCCACTGCACTTCCAATCTGTTAATACCTACAACCCTTCATACAAAGTCTGGCTTCTGAAAGTCAGAACAATTATGCACAAAATATTATTTCATGATTTTGCTAAGGTGCTGCTGCTCGTCTGTTAGCTGGAGTTTTCTGCGGGTTCAGTTTGTTTCCTAGTATTTTGTTATCACTGTGATCGCATATTCACAGCTGTTTCCTTCAGCTACTGTTTCAGATTCATATTAAATAAAATACATTGTTAAAGATTAAACTATATACATTGTAAAACAATGAACTGCTGCTTGCATATCCTTTTTAATTAATCAGTAATAGTAATCCAGTGATAAATAGATGTTAGCACAATGGGGCATAAGGAGTACTTTGATACTTTAAGTGCAGTTTGATGCTATGCACACTTTTACTAAAAGCATCTTTTATTGTCTAATTGTTACTTTTACTTATTTACTTGCAGTACTTCAAATATCTTGATGCATCCACCTCTGTCTGTTTATTCAGATTATGGCTCCATGTGCTGGATAGTAGATGTTTTCATTCTGTTAAACCTTTTATTTGGCGTTTAAACTTATAAGCCGTCACTTTTACCGAAATGTTGTTACAGAAAAAGTGTGTTCTCCTTATGAATAAAGAAAATGTGACACAGAGCAGACAGCCTGTGTGTTCACTCTCCTGAACGTCTGGCACATTTTCTTGTTTTGAGTTTTTTTTTATTCTATGCTGCGGTTTTCTTCTTGAAACTTCAAAGAAAATTAAAATCACCACCTTCCCGTCGCTGCAGGTGAGAGTACACAAATCCTCGGCCGATTTCCACAAAGGGACAGTCTGTATTTTATCACAATGTGTTAAATGTAGACGTTGCATCATCAGTCAGTCACACGGCTCACTGCCCTTACAATCAGAATCAATAACATGATGGTGGAAAGTCCTTCTTTGGGATTATTTATACAGTTTTAAATATCTTATCTTGTACAGTTTGTGTATTCTGACATTTTCACAGGCTAAAGTATTTTGCTTTTCATTTGATTTGCCCTCTGTGATAAATAAAGTCCCCCATCACCTAATATCAGCATCATCTAATGTCAGCTTTCTAGAATCAACTTCAAAACTGCGTTCCCGGATGGCAACCAGCCGCAGGCTGCCGGATGAGTAACAGCAGAGAGGAGAAGTACGCCGGATATCAAATAACACAGAAAATACCATAATATCTGCATCTTATGGGTATTGACATCACATGGAGTGAGTTTGAGATATGCTTGTAAACAAACACATGTAGGATAAACAAATAAATACTGAAAACTCCAAATCAGAGTTTTTTTTTGTTTTTTTTGTTGAGGAATTCAGAATGAGTCTGCGTATTTTATAAAATGAGACAATGGGTTGTTGTGTGTATTTTAAGGGTTTTATAACCCTGAGGGTTCACATGAGGTTTCCATCTGAGAGGGGAAAAGATTATCCCTCAATTTGAGCAAAAACAAGACAAATCCCTGAAGAGAACAGCTGTGATGATCAGGCACCAGAACACAGCAGAACTACTTTTTTTCTTCTGTTCGGAGATAAACAGATAGAAGTTAAGTAACAAATGAAAGACAAGTATTGCACTGTGCATGCCATGCAGTGTGAAGGTTTATTATAAATACACAATGTTAAAACACTGAACTGCGAGTGTGAAACAGCAGCAACAGGCCGTGAGAAGCAGCAGGACATGCAAACACTTCAGGTTGAGCTCATCATCATTAACACTCAGGCAGACGGCGACAGCTCGTGTCACATCGTGTAATCTCCCTGTTGTTGTTTATGATTGACGTCTGCAGAGCTGTGAACACCCGGATGACTGTGCTGCGTTTTGAGGATGTGAAACTCCAGAGGAGGAGAGGAGGTGACGAGACAAGACGGGCTGGATCACTGGTAAGAAAACACTTCCACTGTGTGCTTCTCAAAGTGCACCATATGGAGTCTTGAGAGAGAAAATGAGCAGATATCAAGAGAGAAGATCATTTAAATTGTTTCCATGTGCAACAATGTGTTGGTTCAAGATGTTAGATTGATCTGAGTGCACTGTTCTTACTTGTTTTAGCTCAGTTTCTTGGTTTAAATGTTGAGACAAACCAAGGAGAAAAATAACCAAACAAAAAGTGATTCAATTATTCAATTAGTTTCAGAAGGACAAAGGCTTGTTTTAAATGTTTTTACATAATTTAACTAAACAACTGTTTACATTTACTGGGAGAAAAAGCTATTTAATCCATGATTACATTCTGTTACTTTCTTATTGAAAAGTATCTTCCTGCTGTGGAAGTGAGATGCGTTTGAGGGCAGCTTTGTCGTGGGAGTTTCCTGAATCTTACCTGTGCAGGTGTGATGTTTTCTATTCTTGCCACCAAACGTTATACTGGGATTTGTCAGGGATTTGTCAGGGTGTTGATAATTTCCCACGCTGCTAACAGCCAGTGAATGCAGCACAGGTTCATATTGGTAGTTTATCAGATATCAGATTATCCTTAAAATCTAATTTAATGAATTATGACAGCATTACAAAGCTTGGTTTCAGTATATTTGTTGACTTTGTTGGTGAATTTATGCTAAAGTTTATGGAGATTGTCTCTGTGGTTTGAGTTTGTTCAGATTTAATTTGATAGTTTAAATGTTCAGAGAGTTTTTGGGGAAGAAATTTCAACTTTTTTGAATTTTTAAAATGCTAAATGAAAATGAAAATACACAAACTTCAAAATCTCTAAAATTCCTTTAAATGCTTTTTCAACCATTTCCACCTGTAAACGAGAATTCATATGAATTATGTTCGTTTATGTGTGTGTTTATTTTTGCTGCTTCAGTGGGCGGAGCCTGACGCTTCACATACTGCAGACATGGAGTCAGTTAGTTCTCTTGAGGGATAATACACAGACTTTAATAGGAAAGTAAATGTGTATGCTTCATCTTTAAGTCATTTTTCATAATAAGTAGTAATTAATAAGTTAAATAAATAATTAAAATACTGTTCAGTAATATGTTTTTCTCTAAAATACACACAATCGTACACTTCCTGATTAACTCCATGCACGTGTGTTCAATCTCAAACTCCAAATCTAGTTATTCTATTTGAGATGATGAAATTATTGTGTTTTGGGCCGAAAATATGAATTATGAATCACATTTACTTTGCAGCTTTTTGTTGTGCTTCTGTCTTAAGTTTAAAACACTTCAAGGGATATTAATAAACATTTGCAGCAAAAAATGCATTTAATGATCTGACAGAAAACCATTCGTATGTACAAAAAAAATGGATTTGCACAAATTTGTATGCAGTGTATGACAACCTTATGGAATTGCGCCGAAGAAATAAATATGTAAATATATTTAAAATCAATTAATTCATTAAGCTAAAGGATATTTACAAATTGCATCACAAGCATTTTATAAATATGTATATAAATATTCAAAATGAAAAACATTGTTAATGTTTGAATGTAAAGAATCTTTCTATGAAATATGGACGTTGACTGGATTCATATAACGTATACAAATGTTTAAAGAAGAAGAAAAACCAGGAGGAATGTAGAGCAGCACCAACCCCCTCCATCTCACACACTTACTCACACATACTGCGTTAACCCCGTGAAGACCGGCTCTAAATAACTTATTGCAGCTTATTCTTATATTTAAATAACTCTGACCTTCCAATAAATATAATATTACATATATACATGTCTTTACATCAAGTAGAAACAGATATTTTCTCACACGTTGTACTATTTTAATAGTGCTTTGATACGCATAAAACCATGTAACACACAAACAAATTAATATATAATTCGAAAATGATACTTTTAAGTGGTTATCAAATTTTATTTTTTTTGGTTAAAATTGTTATCAACATGCTTAAAATGGTGTAAACGATCTCCCAATGTTTGCAAACACCGTTTCATTTAAAATCAGGGTTCCTCAAATCTCTGGATTTAATACCTCAAATCTCCCTTAATTTGAAAGATTATGGTCAAGCGGTTTAAATGAACTTTAAATGAAGTTATCAAAACCTTTAATCTTTAACATTTAAGAGTTCCCTTCGGTCCATATTCAGTTGAGTCTCCACTTAAAGTTAGTTGTGTTTTTTTCACCTCCATGCTAATGTGAAAAGGTTAAAGGGGTTATGAGGCGTAAAATCAAAAAGGTTGTCTTTCCAAAAAGCGAAAAGGTTAAAAGTGTGTTTGCATCAAACTGGAGCGGTTTTGACACATCAGTTTTGTTTCCGTCGACACTGTGACACGCCCCGCTTTAGTACTCCGGCTATACTTTTATTTTTAAAATCCTACTCCAGCAAAGTCAATTGAGCAGCAAGTCGATGGATTTTGGCCTTGAACCCTCGGTGGCCTGCGTTAAGGCCATCGGCTTCCAAATGCAGCAAAACTATGGTGCAGTATTTTCAAACAAACAAACGCAGTACAGAAAAAAAAACACACACAAGCGCCGTGACCCGCCCGGCGCTCGCTCCCACCCCGCCCCCCAGTGAAGATCGCGTGCAGAATCCAGGCAACCCGGAGTGTGCTGAGGGAGCGCTCGCTGCTGCACACCCAGGCGACGTGACCTTCCATTCGCCAAACAAGCCCAACGATGCGGGGGCTGCCCGCCTTACTGAGCATGCTCAGTAGACGCCGCAGTGTTCCGTGACAACACTAATAGTCTGCATGGATCACTGGCACGCAGAGTCACTTCTAATTAGAATTATCTCAATCTTCCACCAGGGTTTCGTGTTTTTTTTCTCCTTTTTTTTCCTTTCGTAGAGCGCCGCCATCTGAGTGGTCCGCCGAGGCGCCGGTTTCCATCACCGACTCCGCCCCTGCGCCCGCCTCTAACCTCCCCTCGCTTTCACCTCTTCTCAGAAGGCCGGCCATTACTCCTCCTCCATCCCCCACCTTCGTTTCTACGAATGAAACAAGGGGAGGAAGGGGGACATCCCCAACTCTTGCTCTTCATCCTCACCTCGTGGCTTCACGCTCTATTATGTATGCATGCTTTCCTTTCTGCTGCGTATGTTCTTTCTACTTTCCTTCCTTCCATCCATCCTTCCTTCCTCCCCTTTTCACCCTACGACCATCTGCTCCGAGAGGCGTTTCGATGAAATCGCTGCACGTTCTCCAGATGTAGGGTGAAGGCGTAGTCAGTCCTTCCCTCCCGCTGAAATGCTCCCGAGACGTCAGCCATTTTTAACCCACTTTCTCCTTCTGGCTGTTTGGCCGTGGAGTTGAGCTGCTGTGGTGGAAGGTGGCGGGGGGTTGAGGTGGAAAGTGATGGATGTCACCCAACCAGCTCTGATTATAGCTGGTCCTCTACTAATTGACTTTATTTAGGAGAGGAAGGAAACGATTTATCCTCCTCCGTTAGGTCGCCGCTCTCTTGGCGCAACCGCTGATTTAACGGGATAGCTGAAGAATGAGCGCCTGTCTTGCTTTGAAACCACTTTCATTTGTTCTTTTTGTTCGGGTTTAATCTGCCTTTTCCGCCAAGGACACTCTCTTCTAAAGCGACCTGCAGCCAGCGTGAAAGCACAAAGAGCTTCGACCTCCAGGTCTCCGGCTTTACAAGCTGGAGGTCAAAAGGTCAGAGACTCAGCCGGACAATAGGTGCAGGAGATTCCTGTGCTGGAGTTTCAGTCACGTTGCAGCTAAAACAGACAAATAAAGACAATTTAAGAGGGATAAACCCCAGAATATCGGCTCTAGTATAGCCTTCAAATATTACTGGGACTCACAGCCTGCAGATTAACGGGAAAACTGAGCAAAAGAAAGTTTTGCAGACTTTCTACCAATTATATAAAGAGGCAGGAAGAGTTCAGGAGGGAAGGTGAGACCGGATTTAAACTGCTCGTCGTGAGACGGACAGACAGGCCGGACAGGCCGGCACAGCTCAGATAGACAGACGGGGAAGAGGAAAGAGACAGAAACGGGAAGAAAGTATCAAGTCGGACAGACGGCCAGTCAGTCAAACGGACAGAGAGACAGACAGGTGTGTGGGCTGAACAGACTGCTGGGAAAAGACTTTGAGATTTAAACAGGCAGGCGGACGGGCAAACTGCCAAAGAGTTAGACAAACAAACCAAGAGACATCCGAGTAAAGGCCCACTAAACAGCCGAGGTGCACAGACTGGCTTCAATCTGGTCATAGAGCCTAAGAATAATATTGTCCAAGTTTAGTTTGTGCTTTTTTTGTCAGGTGAAAACCAGAAACACAGCAAGTGATTTGTAACTAATTATCCTCTCGACGTCGTCCTCTTGTGAAGTAAACTAGTTTATCTGGTTTCATCTGACGGATGTTGCTGCATGTTGGAGAAACAGACGAGCAGGACGACAGACACACGGGTCATTCTGAAGTCAAACAAAGAGGCAGAGCTGCTTCCTGCAGGAGAACGGCAAAGTGACAGGTTGAGGAAGAGGAGGAGGAGGAGAAGGAAGAGGAGGAGGAGGAAGAGGAGGAGGAAGAGGAGGAGGTTGTACGCAAAGTTCTTGTGTAAAGTGATGGCTTAAGACATCCCTACCAACACCACCAATATCAAATAACAAATACATGTTTTTCTGGGCTAAAGTTCCGCTGATAGGTTCACAGTTTTGTTGATTCAAGCTAAATGTTCTCTGGTTCCAGCTTCCAGTGGGAAGATGTGTGGCTTTTACCTGAAATGCGTCTTTGGGTTTTGGACTGTTTTTTTTTTTTTTTTTACCATTTTCTGAGTTCATAAAGACTCGTCTTTGTTGTCCTTGTTTATCGATTTTCAAGACAACATATAGCCGGGGATTCAGGAGACGTTAAAGAGTAGAAACGTGAGTAGATGAGGAAGAGAAGATGGAGGATGGTGAGGGTGGAGGAGGAGGAGGAGGAGGAGGAGGAAATGAGGCAGTAGCAGCAGGAGGTGGGCGATGGTTATGGAAGAGGTGAAGACAGCGAGGAGTTGGAGGAGGGGGATGAAGAAGAGGAGGAGGATCATGGGAGATGTCAGAGGAGGAGGAGAAGCTGGGAGGAAAATACAGTAGAGAACAGAGGAGGAAGAGTATAGGTAATACGATGAGGAGGTGGAGGAGAAAAGACAAGATGACAGGAGTAGGAAGGAGAAGGAGGAAGTACTGCATAATAATTCATACGACTATAATAATATGGATGTTATATCAATGGTAAAGGTTTATGTTGTGACAGATTGAATTATTTCATCTTTGTTTCTTTCGCTCTGAAGGCAACAATACCCATGAGCCTCTGCAGCGAATTCCAAAACGTTGTGTTGATGAATTTATGAACAAGTCGCCATGGAAATTATCGAATACTGACCAAGAATATAAAAATAAAAAATAAAAATATCTACACTGCAGATTGTAAAGTCAGTTCTCCTCAAAAAGGCGCCCGGAAGGCTTCTTTCTTCTTCTTCTAATGATTCAACCGGGAGAGTTTTGTGTCAACTCGAATTGTATAAGAGCAACTGTGAGTCCCACGAAGTCAATGATAAACAAAGAAATGGTATTTTCATCTCCAACAGAAGGATCATGTGATCGGTGACCTGTGAGCCTGCATTCTTCCGTGAGGAAGCGAGTGCGTGAGTGTGCATCTCTGTGTCTGTCCACAGATAATCCTGCATTCTGTGGCAGACTTCGATCTGTTTGTCTGCTACAACGCTGCTTTGTTTTTGAGTTTGAATGAAGTGTGTTTTGGGACAGTGGTGTGTTGAGGGGTTGTGGGTTGTGTTCCTTCAATCACACAGTACAGTGGTGGTCTTTGCAGACACCTGCAGTGTAGTAAGGTCACCTGTCTAGCTACTTCTGGAACCAGAGAGAGACTCAAGCCTGACTCCTCGAGAAAGGAAACGCTGGACTGTAAGAGCAGAGACCAGAGTGGTGGGTTCAGGCAACCACACATTGGGTAAAGTTAGGGTAAAGATTGTGGAGTCTGAGGTGAACTGATATTAAAGTGAACATGTCAAGTCTCGTGTTTCAAGTCCGTGTTGATTTTCAATACTAACCTGAGACCCCCGTCCTTTTCTAACCTTAACCCACAGCTATAGCTGCATGGGATCTAAACAGAAAATCTCAGCTGGAAAACTAGTGAAATATGTTGTCAGTGAATATTTTAACAATACGCTCAGTGTCAAGATTTTGACAGATATGTAATTATTAACATTGCACGCCATTCTCCAAACCGCTTATCCTATTTAGCCGATCCCAACTAACACTGCATGGGCGAAGGCAGAGTTCACCCTGGACCGGTATGACTATTAATTAACATTATCTCCTAATATATTTATTGTAAATGTCATTTGGTCATTTTTATGTTTCCTCCAAAATGTATTGGCTGTTGCAAACAAATAGCATACGTATGATTTCTAAGAGACAGGAAGGAAAGGAAGGAGGAAGGAGGAAGAAATCCATAGGAGGTGGTTGACAAGAAAGGGATGGAGAGGACAGTGAAGGAGGTGGAGGAAGAGGAAAGATATCAGAGGAGGACAACGACGGCGACAAGAGGAGAAATTAAATGGAGGATGGTGAAGATGAGAAGGAGGTGGTGCGGGAATAACAGAGGAAGAGGAGGCGAAGAGGAAGAGGAGGTGGAGAGCTCCAATAGGGCGTCGTGCCGAGATAAACACTGAAGTTGGAGTTCTAACAGGGCGAGGTCTGCTTGACCTCCTCCACCGCCTCCTTCACCTCCACCCCCACCTCCCAGTGCTCATGGGAACCAGCACCAGCCAATAGAAACATATACTGGGAATCAGCCTGCGAGCCAATGGGGAGGCTACCAGCAGATCCCTCCATGCACTCATCTTCTTCCACCTCCTCCTCCTCCTCCTCCTCCTCCTCCTCCTCCTCTTCGCTTGCTGTGTATTTTCGAGGCCCATCGCGTGACCACTAATCACGGAATCGACTCCAGCAGCCGGCCGCCGCCGCAGCAGCTTGATCAGCTGATCCGCTCAGCTCGGCCTGTGGTGAATAATGCAGCAGCGAGGTGTTTTAAACGGAGAGAACATCCACTCTGCCCAGGCAGGAATCACTGCTGGAGAGGTCAAAGGTCAAGGCCGGAGTTGAGGCGTAGTAGTAAATAAAATCACATCTACTGTAAATGTTTGTACAGGAGCGGGTGAAGCTGCTGAACTTCTTATGTGACACGGAGATAAATACTACTACTACTACTAATGCTGCGTAAAGTACTTCTTGTGAGGAGGAAACAATGAAATTCCTTTTATTCATCCTCTATCGTCACTTTAGATTGTTGTTTTTAGTGATTACATTTGACTTCTTCACTTAGAGGACCAGGTTGTGGTTTAATGCTGTTAAAATGTGCTTCTGTGTTTTAGTGAGTGTACTTTTTTTTCTCCAGATAGCCGTTGGTTTCCATTTATTTTGGTTTAATCTAAAATCTATTGTGTTGTGTTGTGTCAGAGTTTGTAGTCATTTCAAGTAAAAATGAGTTGTAATGCGGTTCAGAGTTTTCGCATCAATCTGCTTTAGCATGCAACATTAATGTCATACAGAGTAAAGTTAATGCAGATGTGATGTTCACTTTGATGGATGTTAATACTGAAATGAATTGAACCCGATGACAGCCAGGAAAACTACAACAAACACACGATAAAATATTAAACTATTCCAGGCTGCATAAGAAAATGGAACACATTTATGATTTGCATAATAGATAAAGGGATAAAACCTGAAAACCACTATGGTCCTTTTAGTAATATAAATAAAATCATTGTTATCTATATTTGTTGAGGGAGCCTCAGTGTATTAACATGAAATCCAGAAATTATTAATAGTAGCATTACTCTGGTAGCTGGTAGAAGAAGTGAAGTTAAAAGAACAGCTACAACAACTACTATGACCACTGATAATATCACTACCGTACTAATAATAATGATAATAATAATAATGCTGTGTATTTACATTGTTTTATTTTCTTTAAACTTTGGTACATCTTTAATGCCTACTACAAGATCTAATGACACATTATTCTAATATATCTTCATCATTAAATACAAATCAACTATAATTAAGTAATTGTAGACATCATTACCTTTTTCATCTAGAAGTTATTATTATTATATTAGTATAATAGTTCAACTATTTAACACACCAATCGGTGAATTTAAGAGTTATATCTCATATATAAACTAAGTACTGAATGTTCTGTTTTGGGAAATAAATACATTTATTTAATGTTTCTTTCTGCCATTAATTTAAAAATAGTTTCTCCCTCACTTTTCTTTCAGTCACTTTTGTTCTGCAGCTTCTTTTTTCTCGCCTTCAAGTTTTTCCCATAATTTGTCTCGCGGCCTCATTCAGAGACGATGTTATTTCGTTTGGCTTGTTCCTGCGGCGGTTTTACTTTTTTATTTCAATTTGACTTTTTAACAAAACGTTTTTTCTTTTTTTTCTTCTTCAAATATCGATTTATTTAATTAGGTCTGTATTGTACTTGTTTTGTTTCCGTTGTGACCAGTACAGACACGCTCGATGTGAACCGGTACGGATCCGCAGGGTGACGTCCATGCATTTATTTTGTTTTTACAGTGTCCGAAATCAACTTTAATAAATGACATGTGTTAATTAAATTAATTAAAGCCCACTTTCAGTAATGTAAACTTGGATTAAAAGCATAAAAAAGTTCGATTTATGGTATTTTCTTTATTTAATTAGAAGTCGATTAAGCTTCTGTCAGATTCACGTTGTATTCGAGAGAATTAGAATAAAAAACTTACCATCCATAACTGTATTTAACTTTATAAAGTCCGTCTGAAGTAAAGTGGACTGGTCGCGGTTTATTATTCAGTAGAAATAAAACAGACTTTATTTGGTTTGTAAACTCTGATGAAAGTGTCCGAACTTCGGAAATATTCTAAGAGTTAGAAATAAAACTTTCGTGTCTGAGAGAAACATAAATGAGCTGTAACCCGATACATAAATGATTATGAATCCACTCTGGACTAAAGACGGTGTGCAGCTTTAAGAAAACTTTAATAAAACTAAGAAAACAAGAACGAAGCGGATTCAGTTCCGTTTAGAATAATTATTTCACCAACAAATAAAAGTTATTATTTTGTCCTGAAGATACAAAACTGTAGAGGATATTCAAACTGAACCGTTGTTATATTTCACAAGTAAAAATAAAATCTCGATGCGATTTCCAAAAGAAGCAAAACACGGATATCGAGATTGACTGCAGAGACTCCTTCAAACAAATAAAAACAGCTGACTCTTATTTTAATATTATATGTATTTTCCATACAGGCAATGTGCATTGCTCGTTAAATAGCAGCAAATTGCAGCAAAAGAAGAAGAAGAAAAAGACTGCCAGCTTAAATTAATCATTACTTAATAATAAATAAAATCATCTTCATAACATTACATCAGGCAAAAAAAACTTCACTGCCCAAACATAAAATATACAGCTGGAAATTATATTATTATTTATTAAGTAAAAATATATACATTCACATAACATGTATATTTCCAGTGTTAAGTTAAATGATTGAAATATAAGTTTTGGGAGAAATAATTATATAATGTAAAAAGTAGTAGTTCAGATCTTTTAATAAATAAAAGGATGCTTCACCATAAAATACTTAGTTACAAGTAAAAGTCCTCTATTGAAATTATATTTCAGCAAAATTAACTTTAATATCAAAAGTGGAAATACATTGTGTGAGTTAGATTATTTAATTATTGTTTCTGGTGCAAAAAAGAATATTTTACTTTATGTCCTGGTTGTTATTAATGGTTTACAGTTTAATGTAGATAGCAACACATCATATACTTTATCAGTAAAATATTAATTTGTTAAGTAAATAATTCATAAGTAAGTAATTCATAAGTACTGCAGTACAAAACTACAATGGAATGAATGAATTGAAGTATGAAGTCAAATAATGGAACACAAACAACAGAGCTGGTCTCTGGTTGCATTTTAATCAAGGGCATTTTAAATTAAGTAATGTTGTGTTCTTACAATACTTTTCTTTGAGTTAGCATAGAGGGTAAAACACTTCAATAAAACCATTATGTACCTTTAATATTCAAAAGTTTAAAAAAAAATGGTAGCATCAGTGGAAAACCTGCAGGGTGAAAAACTCAACATGTGTTCCAAAAGCACTCCAATGTGTTTTTCACACGTGACTTTTATTTTGTGAGAGGCTCTTGGCTGCTTCTACTGTCGACGATCACGTCTCCGCAGCTTATTTTAGTGTCACTGTGTATTAAAACAGCATCAGCTACATGCCCGAGCTGTGAAATGTTGCTGAAAACCAGAAGAAGATAATTAGGCAGAAAGAGCAAGTAACCAGCGGCCGTTTACTCGCATCGGATTCCTCCTCCTCAGCTCAGTGTAATCTGAGAAGACGCCTCGGGCTGCACTCTGCAGGCAGAGACGGACGTTTTAAAGAGCAAATAAACTGCTCGAAACAACCTGTTATCAAACAGGACTCGGAATCACTGCGGAGCAGTCATCTGATATGCAAGCTAACAAAACAAAACAGTGACTGTTAAGTATTTCCCCTAAAGTAAAGTCTCTCTGACGTGTCGTGCCTCTCGTCTGGTTTCCCCCAGATGTTGAACCTGGCTGCAGGGATGTTAGACATGTTGTCCAATCACGAGCATGAACAAGAGTTCCTCTGAGGGTGGAGATGTGCTGTCGTGTAAATGTGGGGATAAAGGAGCACACTTTCGGTCAATCTTTTCCCCTGAAACAGTTCATTGCGTTGCAGAACGTTGTTCACACGAAAAGTGCAAAAAGAAGTTCAGGCCCTGGCTCCTGTCTGACCTCTGCACAGCGGGAAGCGGGTGTGATTGTTTCGGTAAGTTACACAAATTACCAGAGACTCTTCAACCGTCCAACCAGCACTGTGGTTGGAGCATAACAGATATAGCCAGGCTGTTCTCAAGCACTGTTCACACTTATATACGAAAATAATACAGTGTAATTTGTATGTAGGACAGATGAAACCCGAGGAAAGGATCTCTGCAGAAGTAGAGAAATCAGCATCACACACAAAATAGAATTTAAAATAAAAGGCTGATTTGTTTTGCTTCTAAACAGGCGTGTCAGTCTTTTCATATTTAAAAATTAAACTTTCCTGAAAGAGGACATTAATGCCTGAGATTCGTTCCATAAAGAACGGCAAAGATGTCAGAGGAAGGAGGAGGAGGTGGGCCCAAAAACACCATGCTG
Source organism: Taurulus bubalis (assembly GCF_910589615.1). NCBI lineage: Eukaryota > Metazoa > Chordata > Actinopteri > Perciformes > Cottidae > Taurulus > Taurulus bubalis. The sequence continues at coordinate 5,991,515 of NC_136602.1, forward strand.
CAGCCTCCGACTCTGAAAAGTGAATCCAATGAGGAAGTGTCCTAAACATGCACTCTTTCTAATGGCCATCAGGGGGCGACTCCTCTGGATGCAAAAAGAAGTCAATGAGAAATGTATTCTTCTCACTTAATTTATTCCCTCAGTAAACATTGTAAACATGAGTTTATGGTCTCAATCGCTAGTTTTAAGCCGTCTTCAATACAACATGATGACTGTAAAGCAGGGTGTGCTATAGGGCGGGGCTACCTTGTGATTGACAGGTCTCGACCACAGAGTTGTCTTTGTTTTCGTCTTCAACTTTATGCCCCTTTGTCTTCAGTTCATAAAAGATAATCATAACATCTTGATCCACTAAAAAATTTCATCTTTCGGTTTTACTTAGCTCCGCCCTCTCGTTTCACTTCTGGTTGCAAACAATCAAACCAATGCGTCACGGTGACTCCGCCCACTTCTACATATTCAGTCCATGACTCTGGCAGGAATGCCTTCACGTTTTGTTGACACTAATCCAAACCAGCAAGTTTGATCGTACATTGGATAAAAACACTAAACTCAGATAAACCTCTTCCCGTCCCTCCTGATTAAAGAGATATGACTTCACCTGGGCACACCTGAGCCGTCTGGTGTCATGGAAACAGCCGATCCCTCAGTTTATTATCTTTACCGGGAGCTACAGAGGCGTGTGTTTGCTGACCGCGGACCTGGAGCTCTGCCTTGTGCCAACACAAAGGCTTACAGGTCACTAATGTTTGGCACTGCCGGGGGATAGATGCTCAGTAATAATCTCTACAGCAGATATAGGCCGACTAACCACAACACAGCTTCAGCTTTGGAAAGAAGAATGATTTAAAACGACAAACAAACAAAGACTTAAGATGCACAGAAAACTGGGGCAGCCGTCTAAAACGCATCCAGCAAGTATATAATAGCAGCAATAAGAGACTCAATAGCAAGTTTCCAAGACGGTGTTGACAGTTTACAGGGAATTAGATTGAGTCAATAAAGAAACTTTATCGCATAATAGTACTATGAGAAGTAGCTTCATGGATCTGCTCCTCATTAGTTTTGGGAGAAGTACTCAGATCTTTTACTTAAGTACAAGAAATGCACTGTATCAAGTACTGCAATTAAAATGTCACTTCAATGAAAGTAGGAAAGTATCAGCTTCAAAATATACATAAAGAACCAAAAGTACATACAATGCAGAATGGCTAATTTCAGAATAATATATATTATTGGATTTTATTTACTGATTGCTTGCAGCTGGTGGAGCTTCTTTTTTTTTTTTACCATGTATACTGCTGTATTAATGAGACACATCTGTAAAGTATCTAAAGCTGTCAGATATACGTAGTGCAGTAAAAAGTACTACATGTTCCTCTGAGATGTATTGGGCAAGAAGAAGAAAGCAGCAAAAATGGAAATACTTCAATACCTCAAAATTGTACTTAAGTAGAGTAATTGAGTAAATGTACTGAATACAGTACAGCTGAATACAGTACAGTTAAATACAGACGCATTATACAGCTTTAGTTGTGGGAGAGATCACCTTGTAGCCCCGCCCCCTAAAGCATACTCCCCTTTATAGCCTAGTTTACTCTAAATGGGATTATAATTTACAAATTTACAAAATGCTGTATTGAAATAAAACTTGAGACCATAAACTCATGCTCACTTGGGGTCATTTTCTCATAGACTTCTATACAATCAGACTTGAATTTTGCAACCATAGGAGTCGCCCCCTGCTGGGCATTAGAAAGAATGCAAGTTTTAAAGGTCAGGTGGCGTCATTATTTAGAAATCATCAGACATAAACACAAGAGATTGCTGTTTGTTTCCTGTTTCAAACTGACAGTCAGCGTTCACAAAATAAATATAAATCAATCAGTTGCGGTCTCCTAACCTTTACCACGTGATCATTATATAACCACGGGAATCTTTCTACAAGTGCTGAGAGTAAAAGTGTTTATTTGTGCTGGCCAGTGGGTCAGTATCCTTAGAAAGCTGTGCTACACCAGCGTAGCGGCGAGGGGAACATCACATTGTGGGTTTAATGCTCATTAACCTGCAGGGAGGCTGCAGTCCAACACACAGATTTACAGGTCACTAATGTTAGTCACTCCTGAGGGATAATGCTGCCAGATAACAGGAGGCTTTACTGCTCAGCATAATCCTGTGGACCAACATTAAGGGCTGCATTTGGCCAAATGCAGTTGCGCTAGCGTAGCATGGCAAACGCAACGCTCGCAAGGAGTCTTATTTGTTTATTCAACGAACGTGAATCACCAGTTATTACATTTATGTGGCAGCTAGCGAAGATGCTAGCTTCAGACGCACCAGCAGTGGAGACTACATTGTCCTAATTTAAAACAACTACAGATATATTTCCTGACTGAACACACTGTGGTATTTAACAGCTCTATCAAAAAAAAAGATGGCACTTAATTTAACAGTTTATATCAATCTGTTTGAAGCTTTTTGTCCAATATGGAGACACGTCTTACAGACTGAAGGTCGTCACTCGTCTTTGTCTGTTTTCTTAACCTTCATTTTTTCATGAGATCAGTGACAGTCGGATTAAAACCTTGTTTCTTCTGAAGCCATTTGATCTCCTTAAGAATGATCCAGTAGGTCAACATATTTCTGACTGAGCAACAGTTGGTGCATTGACCATGGGCAGCTTCCTCAAGTCTGGTTTTCACATTTTTGGACTTTGGACAGAGCCAGGCTAGCAGTTTCTCCCTGCTTACAGTCTTAATGCTAAGCTAGGCTAACCATTTCCTGTCTCAAGCTCTGCACTGAACACACAGACATGAGACTGATTTCCATCTTATCATCAAACTCTCAGAGAGAATGCAAAAAAAAACTATCATACTTCCCCAAAATGTTAAACTATTCTGTTAAATAGATATAAAATAATTGGATGATGTTACCGTGGACAGCCTTCGTGCAACGATGAAAACCTCCGAGAAGATCAATGAGTGACAGAAAACTAAACATAAATAATAAAACAGAATACGCCACGAAATAAAAATAATTGTGCAAAAGATTTAATCCCTAAACATTCTAGGTTGCACCTGTTTAGAGCTGTTCATGAATATAATATAACGTTGGAGTAAAATGCCCACAAACATATGGAGCTAGAAGAGAAAGCAGCCAGTTCCTGCAGCACTGATATGAATGCAGAGAGACCAACTTTGCAATGTTGTATTGAACTTATATCTGCTGGCACTACAGTATTTCATTAACAGAATAACAGTTTCATGTTTTGAACTGTTTACTTCAAAATGTAAATGTAAAAAAGCAACTTGAGTACTCCTAAAAGAGGAACTTCTGAGCCGTGAAACTGCATGTTTATCTTCAGTGAGACTTTTTAACCACAAATCACCCGTTGCTGTTTAACCCCCGACTGAACAACTGGAGATTAGGATTACCCACACACACACATTCATATAGTCGACCATACATCTGGCATGAAGAACCCGACCAGCCCAAATCCCTGGCGTGCTTGATGACGCGTGATGTAATCGAGGTAACGACACGGCGTGGGAAGCAGGAGGAGGAGGGCTTTATGTGACTGGAGGAGAGCGGGAGAAAGCAGCAGGACAGGAGACGAAGGAGAAGAACAAGAAGAAGACCTTGACCTCTCCTTCGGGGTCGGGTGAGGAGGTTAAACAAACAGGTCGTCGGCTTTGGCAATAATCCCGGCCGGTCTGTCGTTCCTCGGACCCGGGTGTCAGCGTGCAGCCCGGCTGCTATTCAGCCGCTCTCATCAAACACTGTTGTTCTAAGGAAGCTGGGAGGGAGTCTGGACATCCCCTCACCTCCCGCATCACATAAACAACGTCCGCCATGTTTGTCTGTCGACAACTCTTGTTGTGTAAAAATGATCGGACCAAAAACAAGATCGTCTGAACAAAAAAAGAACAGATATGTTTAGTATAGGAATAAAACAGATTCATCACTGTGGGAGAGCTACATATTCTGCAGATGATTAAGAGTGAAACCTCCGGTTAAACACAATGCTTAAATCGATCCTGAGCACACGCCATTGTATGTGGAGAACTGAGTTAGCTTGATTTGATTCTTTGATTCTTTGGGATTCTTTATTTTCAATTTATCGGAACAGTTCTATAGGATTTAGTGGCATCTAGCAGTGAGGTTGCAGATTGTAAACAACGGTATCCTCCTCCGCTCACTCATCCCCCCCCTTTCAAGACTGGCAAGGCGTTGGCTTCGCTCAGAGGCCATGCTTAGTAACACTGCTTCAGTAGCAATGGATGTAAGAAGGTTTTACAAGCATGTCGGAGAACTACAGTGGCCTTCAGGAGAGTAAAAATGCAAAAGGCTCTCGCTAGAGCCAATGTTTGGTTTGTCTGTTACCGTACACTCATGAGGAGGACTCACTCACTATGTATTAATGAAGGGCTCATTCTAAGCTAACGATTATTATTTTCAGGTGATTATACACTAGTGAAAACATAGTTATGAATATTATATTTAGTTCCTGCTACTACATCCCCCAGAATCCTGCTCACGTCATGTTTTATCTACAGCAACGGATCTTTAAAAGTGCAGATTAAATCTGTTGCCTCCACATGGCTCTCAACATGGCAGCACGCAGCTAACGATGCTAACAGTGCAAACAACAGCATCAGTGGTGACAGCGCTAACCGTGTTTACATGAGGGGGAACCGGAGGGTGGTAGCTCACCTTTTGCAGCAACACTGTCAGTCAGGATGGCATCATCAGCTGTAACCGGCATGTGAGAGGCGTGCAGAGTGGCAGCCGTGAGCTAGCTAACGTGCACTGACGTGCACAAAGCACAGAGAAGCTTGGACAACAACACACACGAAGGGAGAGAAACTTCATTCTGCTCAGGTCGACATTACTCCACTATGTCTTTACATGGATAATAGTAGTTTGATGCATATTAATGCGATAGAGATTATTTAAAGTATAACGTATCTCTGGTGTTATTATATTCTGCTTAATGGATCGTAGCTATCTGGATCATGGACCATGCCTACTACTCATTATATGAATAATTTCTGTCACATTCATTGAATGTGCTGTAACTCCGTTACGTTATTCATTCTAGCCACATGACATCTATTGCTTCTGTCCATCCGGGGAGAGGGATCCTCCTCTGTTGCTCTCCCTCAGGTTTCTTCCCCCTTTTTTCCCTGTGAAAGGGTTTTTACTATCTTTATTGGGGGAGTTTTTCCTGATCCGATGTGAGGTCCCAGGACAGGGATGTCATGTGTACAGATTGTAAAGCCCCCTGAGGCAAACTTGTATTTGTGATGTTGGGCTATATAAAATAAACTGAATTGAATTGAATATCTGTTCCTTCTTGTGAAAATCCAATCTAAGCTCATACATCTTTAAAAACACAAATATATGAATGACTCCTCCCTTGTTTAGTCACCACATCAACAGCTACATATGATATCACTTCATCAGTGAACACTTCAGGCCTCTGGTTGATCTTTCCTGTCTTCGCTCGAGGCCCAGGTCCTACCCTCACACATTCTTCCTCGTGTCTGTTGTCGTTTTGTTTTCAGCTTGCCTGATCTGGAAATATGCCGTACCAAAGGTTAAAAGCAGGATTGTTAAAGGAGTGAAATGTGAGATGGAAGTTTTTATAAAAGCGTATCGTCGTTACGCTACGCGGACCGGGCTGACTTTGCTAATGGTCTACCTGGCCTCTCGCCAACACTTTCTCACTTCAAGCGTTTCCCATTTCTTTTAGTTTAGTCACTCTGCGTTACGAGGCGCCTAGCTTGACCTCTGCAGCTTGTTTCTTTACTCCTCTCTTTGTCTGTCTTTCTCTTGATTCGACTGCCTCTACCCGCCCTTTTTCATTTTGTTCCTTAATGCAATGTAATGCCATTGCATTAAGTTTGACCTTTGCCTCCTGTATTCTCCCCTCTGTCAGCCTTCTTTCCTTTTCCTCTCTATGTCCATCTCCCTTTCCCTTCCTTTCCCTAATTGGTGTCTGTTCATCTGTCTGATCAGAGGCGGAGGAAGAGGAAGAGGAGGAGGTAAACTCTTCCTGGATTAGGGACCCCTGTGGTTCAGTGAAGACATGAAAGACTGAAGAGGAGATACAGAGATAGAGAGCCGTGACGTTTGTCCTTTAGCCTTTGAGAGACTCATTAGGATATTTCTAGGAATGAGCAAAGAAGAAAAGATAAGAAAACTCAGAACGCTCCTTAACGCTCCTATAAAGAACCATACAACTTACAGAAGAAGGATAAAGACCGCAGAAGGGGATTTATTCATGAGCAACGTCTATTCCACTCAAACAGTAATACACATTAAGCCGTTTGCTTTTTCTCACTCTGTAGTGTGTGTTCAAGAGATTTTGGAAGACGTTGTTGGTTTAATCTGACCTGTGAGCTGAAGGCCTCGTCGCCAAGTGATCATGATCTCTCTGTCGGGGGTCCGTGGAGGGCGCGGCGGCGGTCACGCCTGGTCAAACCTCTATACTGGGCTTCCTCCCGCCCTACTAGAGGGATCACTGGGCTCTCGCTCCAGGACAAGCTGTTCGTTCACCCCCTGTTGTTGACAGGAAGTTAGCCAAATGAAAAGAATTCATTCTGAAATGAGACATCAACTATTGTCGAAAGTTCCGACCACAAACACGAGCTGAACCAAATGCTGTGAAGTCAAAGTTTGGGTTCAGGTTTTGCTTTCTGGCAACGTAAAAAGAACTGCGGTTCGACCCTTGTGTTTGAGCGATGGGAAAACGGAGAAAAAAAACTACTTTCATATAGAGCCTTGCAAATCACGCTACTTCTACTGTAAAGCGTGTACTGTGTGTTGTAGCACTACTGGAGATGTCAGTAGCACTTTAGAATCAATGTCCATTACTCTTATGTTTTGTAATCCTTTTTTGAATGAACAAAGTGATTTGCAAGAAAAAAAAAATCAAACATTTGGACCTTAAGGCAATCCGGAAATATCACTTTTAATGAATTCATAAGAATAACTCTGTCTAAAGCTTTATAGTTTGGTCTTAAAATGAACAAAATGTATTGTATACTTTGATAAGCAATATACTAATGCGACTACACACACACACACACACACACATACACACACACACACACACGCACACACAGCTGAAGTCAGCGGGTCTGTTTGGCCTTCGTCCTGTTTCCACTCATCTTCCTCATTTCCATAAAAGTGACTTCACCTCTGGCTGTGTGTTGATGGTCTGTTAAGAAGAGATGAATTTCGGCCGCAGTGTTTCCGAGAGTCGGCTGACGACACGCACACGATGCTCCGCTTCCAGGAAAAACGGCAGAGGAGCGTTCAGCGCTTCCAAACAGAACCAGACCGAGAGAAGCCATTGAAGGCCTGACGTGTCGAGTCCCCTTGATGTGGCACATGATGTCTTTTGATTTAAGTTTAAGACTGATGAACCAGATTTTGTTTTACTTGTTTTAGTCTCTAAAATTGGGATTTGTACATATTTTACCTGCTATATCTCGAGATCATATAACATGTATTTGTAAATACAAACGTGAACCCTGAAAGGAGTGTTTTTTATCTCCTCCTTTAAAATAGAAATAATACTATTAATAATAATGATAAAAACGTTTTTTTAATCTCCTCCTTTAAACAAATAGAAACAATAATAATGATAAAAGTTCCCATATTTATCATGTTTTTTTAATCCAAACAAAAATGGTAGCTGTAAAAGAAATACTGTATTGTACTTGCATTATCAGCATGAACGGCATTATCATTTATATTTGACTATATTTACAACTTTATATATTATTTTCAAACTAATTTATGTGTTCATACTTTCAATGTTGTACAAGAAGAGCAATAATGTGTAATTTCTTGCTGCACAGATCGTAAATACAACTTGAGAAACAAGTTAAATCTCTTTTAGGTTCACGCATGACAAAATATTTCTTATATATATATAAACTCTTTGAGAACTCTGGAAATACTTCCAGTATGTACACACCTGCAGTCATTTTGCAGGATGATTCTGCACGTCGTGCACGTATTCCTGTTGGATTAACTATAAATATCACCGACATGCAGCAGAGAACATCTGTACATCAACCACCAATCAGCTTACAGCTGTGTGATGAGTTTGTGAGGCTGCAAATTGGTTTATATAAAGTATTAAATGTAAAGTATGACAGTGATAAGATGAGGGCATGAAGCAGGATAACAGGATGAGCCGCCATGTTCAACAAGCTTGTCTCAACACAATAAATTGTATATTTTCTTTATATTTTCAGGTATTTTGAAGACATAACAGGCCAACATTAACACCTACTCCACATGTGCAAGCTTCATATCACTACGGCAACATTAATTTTCACTACATAATAATTGACAGAAGACTGTTTCTTTTTCTGGTATGAAAATGTTAAGAATTCATAGAGCGTTCCAGTATATCACTTTTACATGTACAGGTTGTGTTCTGTTTAAACAAGCAAGATATAACGTGTTAATCAGTCAGCTTCAGAGGTGTTTGTCGGTGTATTTTTTAACTTCAGACAGAGCCAGGCTCGCTGTTTACAACGGCAACCAACCAAAGTTGTTTTATATATTCTTAAAATGTTAAACTATGCTTTTAATGTATTTTGCGTCAAACTATATTTGCACTCACTGTACAGCACTACTAAACAATACTAAAAGTCTAAATTCTGCACTAGCTCCCCATACCGACGCAAGATGACGTTGTAGTCAGCACGTTGTAGTCAGTTCAGTTTGATTTTTACTAAGAGCGTAATATACATACGTACATGCAATTGTCCGCCCCAGGTGGGCAAATCAATGGGAAAAATGTTTAATACGTATTTAAAACGGATCAACAACTTCCCGAACCGTCCGTTTAAGAGCAGTGAGGAGTGTGAATCACTGCGCCCACAGTCATAAATAGGTACAAATAAATATTAGGCTGATGGATCCAGCAGCAGAATGTAAGATTAGCCGTGTAGAGACAGACAGACACAGAGATGCACACAAACACACGACTGGATACATAATCTCCTGGCAGAGATACTAATATAAATAAGGTTGCTTATTTAGATGTGAAGGAAATCACCTTTAAAATAGATGTTATCATCGGATACTGCATTTGTACAAATAAAGTGTCATCAAATAGAACATTGATTAAAATTCAAAGTGTTATTCGAGTTCTATAATTATTATTGACTGTGAGGTTTTTACTGTGAAGCAGCTGCAGGCTGGAGATATTGACGTGCAACTTATTTGAGTTGTTTTAAGGTATATTTGTGTGTTTTCTTCTGCGATGCTCTCTATTTTCTAACACCAGAGGAGGAACCTGAACATCCTCTGTGATAATTGTATCACTTCTCTCTACCTTCTGTTCTCCGCTGCCGTACTTTCACTCCGAGACCAATCAGGTTAATCTCGTCTTTCCTCATCGTGTCTTTGAAACCTCCAGAGAACATTGTGTGCTCTGGTTTTTTTTTCCGCTGTTCTCAGTTGCCTCTTTAGTTTCCATCTGATTGAAAACACATCAGAGAGGCTTTAAGCTGTTAACCTTGTGGACCTTCATGTACCGTACACATGTAGTTGACATATGATCTATCTCACAACTGCTGCGCTCGGCAGTAATCTAGACCAGAGCGGCGCTTGCCACTCTACCAGCTGCTGTCCAGGGAAGATGATGGAAATAAAAGACTCGATATTGTATCTAAAATCTATTGATAAACCCAAACATGTACACATTCAAGCTAAAATAAGTGTACAAAGTTCGCCGTCTCTGAATACCTTTTCCCTGCGTTTCCTGAACTACCGTTTTTTTTCTCCCCGCCCTGTTCTGGGTCTCGGTGTACGATAACGCCTGACCTCCTGGGTGCAAATCCCACAGGGACACACATCTGTATCACACACAGTACGTTCTGTACACGCAAAGAGGCCACGCGGTACATGTGCTCACGGCCGAGTCTGTTCTCTGTCGGTCCGGGTAGAGAGTCCCTCGGGGGCCGAGGCGTTCAGCGGGAGTTCAGACGCCATGGCAGCAGAGCCGGCTCTCTGGGGTCCGACCCAGGATTTGATGAATCCCCAGAATCTGAACCGGGTCAAAGTCATTTGGTGCAGCTTTGTGAAAACACAATGGCCCCAGAACTAGAGCCAGTGTGTGGTTGTTGTCCGTTCTGGGCCACTGTAGAAACATGTGGCCCAGCATTATTGTCATTGTGAATTATTCTGGTGGTTGTTTCTGATTGTTTGATCGAAGTCTAAAACGGTGGAATAAGCCGTTTGACCTCTTGACTTTTGACTTTTGTTATATTATGTTATAAAACAGAGGAAAGCAGAACATCCTTACCTTTGAGAAGCAGATAAATGACACGAGTAATTCATTATTAAAACAATAATCAATTAATTTGTCTATCTCCAAAACAATGTGACGGTAAAATCCATTTTGTAGCCATTCTGGAGCTTTCGATCATATTGCGTAATCTTCATCAGCAGATGGAGTTGTAACAGATTTGTAGATATTGTAAATTTCTATTTGTTTCTAAGAACTTTAAGGACTTCTCATGCACGTTAGTTCAAATGTTGAGTTCCAAAGTTCATTCTTGACCTCAGAGGGAGCAACTGACAAGACAATCCAATATTTTCTGGCGCTTTAAACCATATATTATTATCCTCTTCAGCTTTGTTTTATTCCTCAGATCAGAACTATTATGCCATCAAGACTCTGATGAATCCGTCAAACCACTTTCTAATGATTTGTGATGAGAAGACACATTTTGGTCCTATAGGATCAATAAATATTTACATCATGATCACAGGAACAAAACAATTCTCCATCAGAAGACTTTGATGTTTCATTGGTAATGCTGGGCTGCTGATGGTGTTCTTGGCAGGACGGAGGCATTATTTTACAGTCTCTGCTCCTGTGGCGTACAGCACAGCGCATTAATATCACCATCTGTCCAGAAGGGATTTACTGCGGTCTGATCAGGATTTTACAATCTGTTTTCAATAAACATACTCCAACATTTTCAAACAGCGCACCGCGAGCACTTGGTCTATAATGCGCCCAGTGAAATGCAACCTAATGCGTCTGCGGCCGGGTGGATGCCACTGAGTTTCTCGGGTGTAATTGCAGTCGTGTTTCCAGAACGATCGTCTCCGGTTTCAAAGTGCTGCAGGAAGCAAAAAGCAGCAACTAATCAGCTGCAATTCAGGAAAGAGCCGCGCAGCAGATTAGAGGCCGCTCGTGGTCTGTAAGGCCCACGTTTTTACATATGTTTACACGTGTCATCACTGTCAGTGAAAACTTTGTAACTCCAGATGAGCTTTTAAAGCTGTCTGTCTGTTTCAGGAAAGCTTTAGGAGCCCGGCAACACGAAACATTTTTCAGAACTCAGAGTTTTTCTCATTCTAAAATGTCACTTTGGAGATACAATGGTTTAAATGCTGGTTGATGAAAAGAATATGAAATCAAAATGGACTAAACAAAAATATAAATAACATGAACAGGGAATTCTTCAGCGATTTGTGTTGAATATCTGTTGATATAATTCCAGTTTCTATAAGTTTCCATTCTTTTCTCTCACTGTTGGCTCATGTAATACAGAGACAGAGACGGAGAGCAGATTACATTACATTTCATTTAGCTGACGCTTTTATCCAAAGTGACTTACAATAAGTGCATTCAACCATGAGTACAAACTCAGAACAACAAGAATCAAGAAAGTACAATTTCTTCAATAAAGTGCTACCAGTAAGTGCCATCTAAGTGCTACTAAAGTGCTACTACGGCGCTACCTTCCTTATTCAAGGTGTAGTCGAAAAAGATGTGTTTTTAGTTTGCGGCAGAAGATGTAGAGACTTTCTGCTGTCCTGATGTCAATGGGGAGCTCATTCCACCATTAACGAGCCAGGACAGCAAACACTCGTGACTTTGTTGAGTGTTTAGCTCGCAGTGACGGAGCTACAAGCCGATTGGCAGAAGCCGAGCGGAACCGGTAACCAGTGAAGGTCGCGGAGGAGTGGAGTCGTGTGGGTGAATTTGGGGAGGTTAAAGACCAGTCGAGCTGCTGCATTCTGGGTGAGCTGCAGAGGTCGGATGCTCCCAGTCACTCCAAAAAGTGGTTACATTTTGTCTGACGGAACAAATACGCTGATATTTGTATCAATACAGCTTCTGCGAAGGCCACATAAGCATAATTTTGCACATTTTTCTTTTGTTTTACCGACATAACTACAGTGATGTTGGGCTCCGAGCGCTGCCAAAACACAGGTGACCTCCACCTATATGTACATGTTTACAATCTATCCGTAGTTTGGATCCTGATTGTCTTTTCCCTCTTTTTTTATTATTATTCTGCACACACAACTATTCCATGTCCCTAAGTCCAGGGAGAGGCACTACTCTTCTGTTTCTCTCCCTAAGGTGCCACTTTCTTTCCCCGTAAAGGTTTATTTTGGGGAGTTTTTCCTTATCGGATGGGTGTTAAGCACCTTGAGGCAAATATTTTGAATTGTGACAGTAGGCTGTTTAAAAAAATAATACTTGAATTGACCACTGTGTGCCTGAACTAAGCTAACTTCATGCAGGTTGTCTATGTTGTGTTCACAAAGTCCCAGAGAGCTGAAAAGACAGCAGGTTAACAAACCCGGCTGAGCAACATTAGACATTTAGAGGTCAAACATAAGAAATCAATCAGGAAAACAGTGGAGCCAGAAATAGTGAAATCAGAAAGAAAAAGAAAATGGGGTCGTAATTGATTTTTATCGTTAATAATAATAATACTGTTACAAGTGGTTTTGAAATGCTGGCGGTTATGTTTGTGCAACAGAACCACTTAGTTAGAGTTGAAGTAAAAAAAGATCTTAAAATAGGTATAAATAAGTATGACTGTAACGAAACCTAAGTTGGGACATAACATCAGCAGACCACTGGCCAAGCATCAGTATTTGAACCAGTCGCCATCACTTCCTGGTTTGGCCTCGAACAAATAATAAACCTCTTCCTGTTGCTTAAGATAAAGAAACTTCACGTTTCTACTGACAGGATGCGATAAAATAGCTGAACATGAAGTTTAACTGTACGTCCCAAACCCTGTATGTTTCAGATAAACGCAGGCCCTGTTTTACGGTCTGCCCGGTAACTGACGAGTCATCAGAGGAAGAGGGAGCGGTCGCTGATAATCGGGCATCTGGAAACCATGACAATCAGAGAACAGGAAGAGCTCAATCAATGAGACGGGACACACATTTACATGCATTATTACTGTAAATGTGCCCACAGAAAATAAAATAGTATGCATGAATTGTACACAGAGACATCAAGGTAACGTGTACAAAATCACACACAAACAGCAACACTGTGGTTCTGTAAGAAGTATTAATGCAGAGGCACACAGTACCAAAGGACACGCAGTATTTGACAGAATGGAAACAGTGAAGTCATGTCCATCTTCCAATCAGAGCTCCTCAAACGTCCGCCCTGATGATTAATAATCATAACGAGCCAGCAGGAGATCAGTTACACGGACCGGGTCACATGACACACAAACCTCATTAACCAGCTACAGTAAAGACACCGAGAACATAACGGCACAATTATCATAAAACCTGCAGCTGTCAGAAAGAATCTGAGTCAATATAGATTGGAAGATATAGGATTCATTCACCACAAACTGAAACTTGTTATAAACCCTAAACTGAGATACTTATCGTATCACATCACCAGTAATGATGTTGGTTCTGATCTCTGTCCAACGTGCAGCTCAAATAAGATCAAACCTTATTGATGGTCTGAGATTTAAACAGGAGGAAAGTGCAGTCAAAACTGTGATTATGACATATTTATATGTACAAATAATAATTCACTAGCCCACTAACCACCCTGAAATATGTTATTTCATATATATGATTTAATACCACTGTGTCCATTTATAATAATTTATTCTAGATGTGTGTTTAAATTCATTCATATGTTGTTATTCCAATGTTTGAGAACATGAATTACCTGTACACATACTGACTTTGAAGGGAGGAAAGTATTGCATTGACCCTGTAGAGGAGAGCGCTGTCTCTTTAAGTGAGGAAGACGTGCAAGTATACAGGATGAAGATGCTTGTTTTTAAACGTGGATTTGTTGTAATAAAACTTGCAAACCGAAGAAGGACGTGTTTCTGGACAGTTCGTTGCAACACATGCAACAAAAAAGTTACATTAGTTACATCAATTTAAACAATACACATATATGCATTGTATAACGAGAAATAGATATAGCAATATGGTCAACAAATATACTTGATGTGTCGATGTATCCGATTTCCTGATGATGTAAACCATAATTCTCCATCATTGTCCTTTAATTTCGGTCAATATGTCGTACTTTTCATGAAGACTGATATTTGCACAAAGATGTGGATAAACACAGCTGTATAAGTACATTTACTACAGTTATTTTACTACAATGAGTAGTACTATGTGTAGTACTAACACTGACAACACGTATTACTGCTAGTGCTACTACAAATACAACCAGTACTGTTGCAAAAAGTACTATTACAACTTCAAATTTCGCTGCAACTGTCAACTAATACTAATACTTCTGTGTGTAGTAGTACTGCGAGACTACTACTGACACTTCTAAAGTCACTACAACTTCTGTTTCCTCTTGCACTGCTATGACAACTACCAGAACTACAGATAATAATACTGCAAATAGTACTACACAGGTCATTGCTGCTGATACTGCTGGTGCTTTTACTGACGGAGAAACATGGAGCGTTCAGGTTCATCAATCAATCTGAAAACTTGCGTACGAACGTGGAACAGCTGCAGACAAAAGGTTTCAACCTGACAGATGTAATGGACGTCTCTGAAGGAGGACGAGTGTAGCACACACACACACACACACACACACACACACAGATGTTCTCTACAGTACCTCAGGCTCAAGGGAGGGAGACACACACACACACACACGATTGCTCATTTATGTGCACACATTTACACACGTTCGCACAAACATACAGTCATTCATAGACACGTGCTTGACGTATGTGCGTACACACTTGATTAGTCACACAAACACACAAATACACAATCGGACGTGATGACACACAGCATGTCTTATCTAAACAGAAGAAGAATTGTAGGCCAAGAAATAACAGATGAGTCCTCTGGGGCAAAAGCAAACAGACTGAACAACACGCTGCTAAAAATATCCACAAGTACTACATACTACTGCCAATACTATAACTACTGCTTCCACTACTAGTACCACGACTAATACTACCAGCATAATACATGTTGACCCAACAAGTGTTCAACCCTGAACTAACTGTTCAGTTATTTCACAAGTTTATTGTTTCACGCTAAAACGGTGAAACATTTACTTTCTTACAGTGTAGAGAAGTCATGTGATCATCAGAGAACATGAATGTCTTCACCACATTTCATGACAAAGCATTTCTAACACACACACACACACACACACACACACACACACACACACACACACACACACACACACACACAAACATTTATAGAGTTGTGGCTCGGTGCCAGTTAGTTTCCAGTCCTACCAGCCGTTAATGACCAGTGAAGCGCTGACCACCAACGGACTGTTAATCAAATCAGAACTGACTCAAACAATAGACGAAGCATCTGCACACACACACACACACACACACGCACGCACACACACACACACACTACAGTCTAATGAAACAAGATGGCCGCTGCCGTAGCATCAACAGAGAGGTCATTGGGTGTGTGGAAGCTGTTGGAAACAGTTGGGTTAAAAAAATCAAATGAACAAAAAGAAAAGACGGCTGTCGGGATGAGAGGGGGGTCGGGGAGGTGACCCCCCCACCACACACACACGCACGCATATTAACTCCCGGGGTGTGTTTTAACGCAGTGTCGGCTCTTTTGCCTCCAGCGTTTTCCAGCAAAGGTCGCGATGAACACAAGAAGTTGCTTCCAGTTCGTGAAAGTTTTGACTTTTTTACGAGCAGTTAAACTAGAAACAAAAAGGGGCCGAGGACACAAAATGGCCGTTGTGGGTGACGGTGCAGTATTGCCATGGTAACACTGCGGGAGGTAGGTGATACAGGAGCTGCCTGACGCCTGTTTGTATTGTTCTGTTTTTATTGGTAATAAAAACTTCTTCTCCCTCCAGATCTGCGTGCCGTCGTGGTGCGTTCAGGATCAACCTCTTCTATATTTTTGTCTTATAGTGAAGGATTTACTTTGTTGTTCTCAGGAGCCACAACATCACCGTCAGTCTGGTTTTTCGTGACACATCAAAACACCAAAATCTCAAAAAAGGGTCAAAATAACTGTCGGGATCTTGTCTGTTTCTCAGAAATCATAAAACAAGAGCAAAAACCTTCCAGTGTGGTGAAATTATTTCACCAATAACTGAGAGTAACCAATCAAATGTCATTTTTATAAATTGTTGTGCGGTGATTATTCTTCATTTTCATTCTTGAAACATCCTGAAACTTTAAAAAAAGGGAGAAAAATTTCAACCGGCTCGCCACATTTTTGTCTCGGCAGCTGAATACGTCCACTGTGTTTACGGTTAAAACTCATTATACAAAATATTGTGGTATTAAAATCACAATATTGAGGTTTAAATGGATAAATGACTGTTGTTATAACGATTACAACTAATGAAACACAGCAGTAACAGTGTACAGCCTGGCTAGCTGATTAATTATTATTATAATGTCAACTTGTCACACTAATTATATTTCCCACTCACATGTTTACACCATCACACTGATCACTGCTGCACTCAACGAATCAGTGTTTAGTGTGGAAGGGAATCTCATTCTTAAATCTACGATAAAACATAAAAAATGTAATTTCAAATGATTTATATTGTAACATGTTGAATTACTGTACATATGGAAATAATAATTTTGCAAACAGAAATTAATGAAAAAAAGTCAAATTTCTTCAAAAATTATATTCTATGAAAACATGATATTTTTATTTTGTTCTCTACTGCAAAATTTTACATCTGATATTTTCTGAAAATATTCTTCTTATTTTAAATTAAATATGAGAACAATATAATTGATGGCATTCACAGCAAAAACAGTCGAAGAAAAATGTATTATACAATTATTACAATTATATATTTCAAGAAAACTGCAACCATTTTGATTTTTTGGAAGAAAAAAAAATCATAATACGACGAAGCTTCATAATTACTAGAAATATTTTACATATAGTTACTGTTAAACTGATGCTCTTTTCACACTTGTATGTCATTACATTTTGTTTAAAGCACGCACAGCTTTGATTTTCTTTATGTATTTATTTATTGTATGCATTTTTATCTATTTTGCTTTAAAACAATTTAGATTTCATATATGCAGCATCTATACAGAATAAACAGAGATGTTGTTTATTTCTTGTTTCGTCAAAAATTTTAACCGTATTGGAAAACTCTGGCGCCTGCAGTTATTTTCGCCGTCACAGTAAAATCTAAATAACTAATTATATAGCTTTTCCTTGATTCCTGCTATAATCAGATATTAGTGAAGTAATATTCATAAAAGATACAGCGACCGAGTGCATCAGCCTCTTTGAAAGCCTCAGGATAATGTTTGGTTAAAGAAGGCTGCGTTCAAACTCCTTTGCTTTCCTGGATTCTGTTATAAATCATAAATAAATAAAATACACAATCTGGTAACGGTTAACGGTGAAACAGTGAACGTTTTGCTGAATAATACATGCCGTAAAATTAATTGTTTGGGGTGGTAGAAATGATGTTTGCTGGGTAAATCTTTGAGGGAACAACGTTTTATGTGTGTAAATATGTTCTCCAAAATGGCGTGATTGCACAACAGAGGCCAGGAGAGGAAAGATGACTGGTGGTGGATCCTTTTGAATGTCAAGTCACATAATAAAATATATTAATATCCTGACAAACCTTTGAGGCAAACAGACGTCACGTGTGTAAAAATTTTCAAAGTACAAAGAAAACAGACGACTAAGCGGTAAAAATAAGAAACAACACACACACACACTTCCTGGTTAGATTGGAAATAAATACTTTAACAAGACTTCTCGTCATGTTTTAAAAGCTGGGTTTGACCAATCAGATCACTGAGCTGAATGTGTGTAAACCTCTGTGTCAGCCTGTATCAGGATTAAAGCTGCGGAATCTGTGTAGTTAAAGGGAAGCTGTGGCTCTGCACTGTACTTCCTGGAGAACCACCTGCCAATCAAATGGAGTGGGCGGGGTCAGTGGCATCATCACGTTTTGGATAAAGCTGTGTTTTATGTCGCGAACGTTTTTCTTAAACTAATTATTCGTTTTAATTTCTAAGTTTGACTCGTTATGCATCGTTTTATATCCTACAAACGTAGATTGCCTTTTGATATACTTCATTTTTTATGAAAAAGGTATCTGCTATGTGTTGTTCGGACAAATTTATTCGCAGATAAGCAACAAAAACATCCGTCTCCAGTGCTGCAGTTGGATTTTGAGGTCGTAAAGGCTTTGTTTATTTGTATTGTTCTGTCACTCTGACTGTAACACAGTGGATGTAATATCACAGGACGCTTCAGTGCGTAACAAACCTCACGTCGCCCCCTGGATGCACAACAGTGAATACACCTCTCTTTTTTTTCTTTCTCAGGAGGAAGTTTGGGAAGAAAACTAAAGCTGCTCATGTTTCTGTGGAAGCTTCATTCCATGCTTTTAATGTTTCCAGAGTGGAAACCAGCTCGTTTCACTGGTTCACCTTCAGACTGGAGATGAACTAATAGTGTTTCCTACAGCTGTACAACATACAACATTCCTTCTGTAATGGACTACAAATAGAAAGTAAATACAAGTATGTCAAACGTGTACTTATTGAAGTACACTGTGCCCCACTGATCTGCTGCCAGCGTGACCTGAATATGAAAATATAAAATAAATCAAACTCCGCTGATGACACTTTTCAACCGACAGCAAAGGATTCTGGGATCACGTATGACCGATTTAAAGACTGTAATTTGTACATGCAGGGTGTTTAAATGTGCAGATTAATCCCGACTAACGTAAACACCATCCAATTCTACAGGGTCACTGACAGCAGCGGAAAATGAGATTTACACCTACACGAGGTGTGTGTGTGTGTGTGTGTGTGTGTGTGTGTGTGTGGTCCTCCTGTTTTTCACCACCTGGTCCGAGGTTAAAGCAATAAAACACAGAAATATGTTGATTCTACGGCAGCAGCTTCTCTAATCTTGTTATAACTGAAAACTGTTTTTCTCAGTGACCTCAACATGGATTTCATGTTTTTATTGACCTGTTTTCTTTTTTTGGGGGGGGGGGACTTTTGAAAATATATGTATTTGTTGCGTTATTGATTGCAATATAATTTGTCAGACCGACACTTGAAACCTCAAACTCCCATTGAGTCGACTCAACACCTCTGACTATGAGGAAGAAACAGCGAGGATGCTGAGCACTTCTGGGACCCTCTGACGTCCACTAGGAACTCTACTGCCCTCTGATGGATCCCAGACTGAATTATTCACACAAACATTTACACTCACAGATCAGTCTATAAACAAGGATTCATATAGCATCATATCTTAGCTGCCAAATGGGTGCGTGAAACATTATTCTATTTATGAGGCCCACAAAATTCACAAAGGATCGCAATTAATCAGAAAAAACAACCACTTCATCACCAACTGATAACTAAACAAGTCAAATCAATACCAAAGAAAAGAAACAAGCAAGTAAGTAAGTAATACAATATATTAAATATTACACACACACAGGCCCACCACACATACAAAGTAATGCAGAAGACTAGAGATGAAACAATTAGTTGATTAATCTATTAGTCGATCAACAAGAAATTAATCAGCAAAAATTATGATAAATAAAAAAAGTTTAACAACTTTTTGTGCAACTCTTTTTTTTCAAATAAATGCTGTTTTTAGCCTCTGAAATGTAAAGATTTGAGGCTTTTCTTTGTCTTCTACGGTTTTATTGTAAACTGAATATATTTGGGTTAGTGATAATACTTGAAAAGTGAACTGGGTAATTTTCTATTGCGTGCATTATTTTTGAAACATGGTAAAAATGCGTTTTTATTACTACAAACTGCTCAAATAATGGTCATATTTAATATATATAAAATCATTACATTATTTGTATTCAATATTAAAACATTTTAAAATAAAATTCACATTCAATTCTCCATTGTGACCCAATTTCACCCCACTCGTTCTGGTGCCTCCCTTCTGTCCAGGACAACCAGCGGTGCAATTCATAATACTAACAAATGTGATGAAAACCTCTGTAATTACAAAATATCAATATATAATACTAATATTACATTTTGCCTAAATATTGAACAATCAGTCAACGTTGGGAGCCTCAGTTCATGACCTTCTCGGTGTCACATGTCCACGAAAGGAAGTGCAACAGGCTTTCTGCTCATGTCATGTGATCAATTATGTGTCATTTCAAAGAAGAATATCTCCTTCTCACAAATAAACACTAAAACATTGATTTTATATTACTGCCTTTTAGTAAAATTGAGATAAAGTAATCGTCGCCATGTGACGAAACCATGCGATAGAGGGTTAGTCAATTATTGGAGCATAAAATAACTGTCACGGAAATCTTTAAAGGAAATTATCAATAATTCCAGCCTCGTTGTGTCAACTGTTTTGGTTGATATTGGACAAGATGTGTTATTGGTCTTCTGTTTGAAAGTTATTGCTTCCTTATTTTAAACAGGCGCTCGATTTTACATCTGAAGCTCAGTTTTACTTTGGGTGATGAGCCGTGCTCAGCCTTTGAAAACAGCTAAAATATCTTTTGTGACTACATAGTAGTCTTATAAATAATCTTGTCTTATTCGACCTTAGAAACATTCCATTTTTTTTGATGGGGCTGTGTTACAAGGTCAAAAGTTGAATTATAGGAAATGTAGAATCCAGTGGTTTTAGCTTTATCTGCACTCGAAATTAAAAGTCAGGACATCTGGACCTCTGTTGCTTTAATTTTGATCATGGTGTTTTTAATCTCTTGTGAGTCCTAAACTAAAGCACTGAGTGACCCTTTAATGACACGCTTTGTGTCGCTGAGTGGTCGACACTGCGTTTCACTTTACAAATCAAACTCCAATCCAATTATTGTATGTAGTATATTGCATATCACACGCACACACACACACACACACACACACACACACACACACACACACACACACACACACACACACACACACACACACACACACACACACACTCTAACAGTATTAATATCCCTCCTTTAGTCAAAAACTATTAATAGTATTCAATATAAATAATCCATCTCAGTAAAATGCAGTTGTGGAATGTAACAAAAGTACAGAAGTACTGTACTTCAGTACAAATCTGAGGTACTTGTACTTAAATGTTTTGTTATAAATTAAACTATCCAACCATTTATACAAGTAGAGTTTAAACGATATGGACATTAATCAACTTGTCGATAGACTATTTTGATTGTTTAAATCCAACTGTAAATTCCTGCTTTTACATTAATGCATGAATTATAATAATCTTAAAATAAAATATATAATACTTTAACAGCTACTATTAAATAGCAGGCATTTTTCTACTTGTAATACTTTAGGGACATTTTCTTGATTATACTCCCGCACTTTTACTTTTTTTAAGTTACAATAAGGAACCTTCATTTTGCGTTGATTTTGGCGGTCCTTGTGGACAAAAGACGTCTGACAGTCTGCTCCACTCAGTCCTGGTTCTGGTTCTCCCATTCCTCTCTTCCCTGCTGCTGGCCCAGCAGGGAAGAGAGGCGGTTATTTGGAGGGAGGCTGCCAGCGGAGCAGCGAGGCGACTCTCTGCTCCTGGCAGGAGGAGTTGACGCTTTGCTCCTGGCAGGAGGAGGAGACGTTTTGCTCCTGGCAGAAGGAGTTGACGCTCTGCTCCTGGCAGGAGGATGAGACGTTTTGCTCCTGGCAGGAGGAGTTGACGCTCTGCTCCTGGCAGGAGGAGGAGACGTTTTGCTCCTGGCAGGAGGAGTTGACACTCTGCTCCTGGCAAGAGGAGTTGACACTCTGCTCCTGGCAGGAGGAGGAGACGCTCTGCTCCTTGCAGGAGGAGTTGCCGCTCTGCTCCTGGCAGGAGGAGGCGCCGCTCTGCTCCTGGCAGCAAGAGGCGACGCTCTGCTCCTGGCAAGAGGAGTTGCCGCTCTGCTCCTGGCAGGAGGAGGCGCCGCTCTGCTCCTGGCAGCAAGAGGCGACGCTCTGCTCCTGGCAAGAGGAGTTGCCGCTCTGCTCCTGGCAGGAGGAGGAGACACTCTGCTCCCGGCAGGAGGAGAGGGCGCTGCTGCCGGGCGCTCAGCTTTCCTCTGCCCACCGGAGCTTCCGACTGCAGGTCAAAGGCGGCAGCGAAGCCAGATCTGGATCTCTGCTGGCGGGTTGGTCGGGGGACCCGCTGGGGTCGTGGCTGAAGGAGGAACCCGACCGGGTGGAACCGATGTCAAGCATCAAGAATAGCCAATCTTCTCGCTGATGGTCTTGTTTACTCATGAAGGTCATAGAGAGGCATCAGAATGTAATGAGACTGCAGTTAAAAGTTCCTCACAGTAACTTTAAGGGATATTTTCAATGGAGGACTTTTGCTTTTACCGGAGTATTTTTACAGTGTGGTATCAGTAGTTTTACTTGAAGTAGTAAAATCTGATTACTTCTGGTAAAATGCTTGGTGTTAAAGTGGTATTGCGCCTGTGTGTTCAGTACGTTTGTTGTCTCGTCATGTTTCAGCAGCATCACATGGTGTCATCTGCCCTTTTTTGTGTCATCTTCAACTTTAGGTTATGCACTGTGTTGTCTTTCAAGTCACTTCTTAAAAACATTGTAGCTTTTAAACCTTAAAAATACCTTTTTAATATAACTTTACTTAAATGATATATTTTTATTTTAGTATTTCATCTTTTTTTGTGGCACAGTTTTTAATATCTTTTGTGCTACATGTTTTTTTATTTAAATCCTTAAAGTATTGTGCAACTTAAGTAGTAGTTAGTTTTTGTTTTGTTCTTCTCTAACTGTTTGCAATTTATCTTATTTTTAACCCGCTATAAGTACCGCTTCCACTCTCTTGTGCATTGCATTATGGGACAGTAGTGTACATCACCAGCACACTCCAGTAACAAACATTGTTTAGTGTGCACATTGGACCCTGCTAAGAATGATTGTCTAGTATGAACTTGTGTCTTACCTCAGAGTTAAAACTGCATCTTCATCCTCTGGCTTTGATTTGTTTTCCGTTTCCTGTTGGACGGCCAATCAGAGTGAAGCTCCTCGCTGGTGAAGCTCGGTCAATCAGACGATTCGATGGCAGCATTTCCTCCAGCGTGCTGCTGCTGCTGCTCCACCAGGACGGACTGAAGACACACAGCGAGGAAGTCCTGCCACAGACACACTGCCCTGTTGCTCACACACACACACACACACACACACACACACACACACACACACACACACACACACACACACACACACACACACACACACACACACGGAAAGAAAGAAAGAGGCCCATGGCTGAGTGCTTCAGCATGGAGAGGAATGTCTTAATGACTCTCAGGAGTCTGGGCAGGAATCATTTAATTGTGTTACGATCAAGTAATTTACAATATTCTATTTTTCCAATGATTGATTAAAAAAAGGCAATATTCAGGATTTTCCTCCCTGAGAAACTTTTGACTAGCCACTGAAAAAAGTTCAACTTTAATTCATTCATTTACTTGAATTTTCGTAACTTTAACTTGAGTTTAAAAAAAGGACGAAAATTGTTTTGTTTTGTTGTTCTGATGTCATACATTACAATAAGTTCACTGCATTCATCATCGGCTTTTTTACATTTGCAAATATTTGCTACATTGTGTAATATTTTTGTCCAGGAAAGATATTTACTCATAATTATGTAAATATATGAGCTAATCAGCAATATTACAAATGATGAAACACTACTTTGTGATAACTAAAATTAAAGTTTAGAGTAAAAGTGTTACAGAAATGTTTGTTAACGTGTGTCTAAGACATGAAAAGTAAATATTTAATAGTATTTAAAAATATTGAGAAAATCATGCGGTACATTATGAGTTTGTGTATGTATATGTATGTGTGTGTGTGTGTGTGTGTGTGTGTGTGTGTGTGTAGGTGTTGCAGAGGAGGGCGTCGTTGTTTGGAGGGCAGCCAGGACGGACCGGGGCCCCGAGACGTCCCTGTGAGTGACCTGGAGACCTGCCTGTCGCTCCAAATCAGCATCACACACACACACACACACACACACACACACACACACACACACACACACACACACACACACACACACACACACAGCCACGTTAAGAGTGTCTGTGCAGCTGTCTGAGTGTCTATGAGCAGTTTTAAATGAGGGGGGCACATTTTATTTTATCTCTGGCCAATCCCAAATCTACAAGCAGATGGATGGAGTTTTTAGATTAAATCTTCAATAATAATAATGATAATGGCACTACTAATATAACGTCAACTTCCTAAAATAATGGCCTAAGTCATATTTTGACCAAAATGATTTTCTTGCCTAAATCATCTCCTCATGATACTGGCGACCTCTGGTAAAATCTCCTACATCCTCAGTTGAACAGATCATGTGATTCTACCCCTGTAGAATAACGGCCTATGTCAAGAGTGTGACATATGCCATTTTATTTTGCCTAAGTCAAAAGACAATTTGGCTTAGGCAATTTTACAAGCTTTTCAAGATGGCACTTTGAAGCTAGCATTTAAGCTAGCAATTTAGTTAGCATTTTTGTCAATGAAAATCTCACTCTAACATAATATTAGTAATCATAACATAATTTGACGGGTATTACAGTACATCTGTTGTGCAATGTCTAGAGGCAGTCTGTGCACTCCTATTACATTTGGTCAAGTTTTTTGTGTTTTCTGAAAAACCTGAACAAATGACTTGGGCCATTATTTTAGGAAGGTGACGATAATTAAGAGTTTGATTCTCACCTATAAGAAACAGACACAGGACGTTAACCAGGGACCAAATCTAAGTCTAAAAAACCTTACTTCATCCTCCTGCAAACATTCTAAAAAGCTTCTCCTTGATGTACTTTAACTTTAAATTCAAGAGAAGTACAAGAGTATCTGCCAAAAGACTAAAAGTAATGTCATGTGACGTCTTCAGGGCTCTCTCACCAACACACATCATTCAGTAATATTTATCATCACACAGCCGCAACTTTGTCCATTCACAATGTTTAAGAGAAAGGTATCAAAATCGTATGACACACGTTCTTCTTCCTGGCGCCTACATTACCCATAATGCAACTCGACTCATCGAGGATGAGTTTTGCAGTGGTCTGGTTCGCTCAATTTTTACTGACTCCACACCTCCAGATGTTTGAATTTTTCAAACGACGGTGACTCAAATGACATCATTTATATGCATATTATATATAGATGTATATTTATCAGACTTCATACCGCTCCCTCAGGAGACACTTTTAAAACATATGAAGTCCACAATATCTGGAAACACACTTTAAAGTCTTTAACAGCTAGATTTGAATCCTTCCATAATGATTCCTGTTTGCATTTACACTCAGTCTCAATCTGTTGTTGTTATAATCTCTCTCTCTGTTCCCATCTTAAAAGACTACTTCAACATTTTAGGAGATACATATTTGCTTTTTATGCAAAAAAAAAAATCTGTTGTGTACGTATCATCCTTTTGCCTCCAACATTACCGAAACAGGCGGACCGACCTTTAAACCAGCAATATTCAGGTCACATGTTCATCTCTGTGACCTCTAGGTCTTTGTTTACTAATAGCTCTATATCTCTCTCCGTCTCTCTCTCTCTCTCTTTCTCTCTCTATGCCTCTCTCTGTGTCTCTCTCTCTCTCACACACACACACCATCCCCCCTTCAGCCCTCTGGCAGTTTGCAGTTGTATGGAAACACAGCTAACCCTGCTGCCCTCAGAGTGTTCCTGCTAAACCAACCAACCAACCAACCCATCTGTGGGTCCATCCACCCACAGTCGATACGTCACCTAGTGTTAATTGGAGCGATGTGCGCCAACACAAACACACACACACACGCGCGCGCGCACACACCCACCCATCCATCCATGTACGTACACATACAAAAACACACACACGCATTTACGGCTGAATCACATTGGACATTTAACCGGTTATTGACTTCCACTTGACTTCAGTGCGTCGACTAACTCAAATACTTCCATTCATGTTTCTGTTTGGAGCGCACTCAAATAAAAGAGATGGACTATCTTCTCTCCCATGATGCATTGCTGCATTACTATCCACCAGTTAATCACAGCCCAGCATGAGACGGAGCGACGTATCACAGTCAAAATGTAAATGCAACTCAGTGAGTATGAATACTTTAATCACTGATTCAACATTTAACACTATCAGCACATAAAATAATCTGCGATTAAAACAAGAATTCATAAATTATAGCAGAATTGTAACTTTTTATGCATCTCTGATGTTGTGCTGGGTTCAGTATATAATACTGCACTCCATACTTCTTTGATTGACTGAAATGTGTCCGTAGCACTGAGGATGGGAAATTCATGTACTAAAGGTTGGCATCGATGCCATTCTTTTTATTGAATAATAATTTAAAAAAGAACAATACAAAAACGTGACATTGTTTTCTTGTTGGGAGACAGATGTTAGTAGTAGTAACAGTGACAGTAGGGTATAATAATGATGTTTTATTTCTAAAGCACATCTCAATAAAATAATAAAAGCATTAACTGTGCATTAAAAAAAAAAGAAGAGTACCAAACGGTAACTGTCGGATCAAATACTGGAGTCAGTATTCAAATAGCCAAACTGTTTTAAAAACACACACACACACACACACACACACACACACACACACACACACACACACACACACACACACACACACACTGCATTGTTAATGGGAGTGAAGCACTCTGTGTTTGACTGTGGGTGAACGAGGAGGCGGCGACACGTCAAACAGCATCAACATCAAACTCAGCCAAGTTCAGGTTCAGCTCGGCGGCGCCGCCCTGCTGCTGCAGCAGGAACACTGCACCTCATCTGAGTTTGATGCTAGACCCTGCCTGTGACCTTTGACCTCTGTTTGTCTAGACAGTTCACTGACATATTATGGGGTTATTGGTTTATACACCTGCATTGACTTCTATAGTAATAGTAATGCTACAAGTCCCCATGAGTGAAACAACTATAGATATAATATAAAACCTGAAAAAATTGACAATATTATTACAACTTTTAAGAATCTTTTGAAACATTTTATAAAGGAAATTATTTGTGTCAAGTGGGAAAAGCGACTCCATAAAAAAATACAAAATAGAATAGCCATTTTAACCAGCACTAGCTTCCATAATCAGTTAATTTAAATGTAAATGAGAACCAGGGTTGTGTCATCTGCAAACATTATCAGACCAATTGCTTGGAATTTCCCTCTGAAAGTAGTGGAGTACAAGTATAAAGTTTTATGAAATATAAATACTCAAGGAAATAAAAGTACATGAAAATTGTACTTAAATAAATGTGCTTTCCATGTTGCTTTCCACCTCTGTTGGTTTTACATCCTGCAGAACGAGAAGCACAAGTGAACCAATGAGAACAAAGAAACTGGGACTGAGAGGGAGTGCGTGCGTGCTTGTGCTTGTGTGTGTGTGTGTGTGTGTGTGTGTGTGTGTGTGTGTGTGTTGGGGTTGGAAGGATACTAGACACACACATACACACAGCATCTCCATGATTACAACTCTGATTCTAAGTGTTCTATTTGAACTCCGTGGATTATGTCGTTGACTTTAATGTTCCCGCAGGACTCAGAGAGTGTGTGTGTGTGTGTGTATGTCTGTGTGTGTGTGTGTGTGTGTGTGTGTGTCTGTGTGTGTTGGATTAGTCTCTATTTGAAGTGTGAGGTCTGATCTAATCTGCAGGTCGCTGTAAACAGATGCAGTGATCCTGCCTGTCTGAACACAGTGTTCGCTGCCAGCGTTACACAACACCCCCCACACACAGCCGGCTATCACAGTGATTTCATTCTGGCTAACGCCGCCGTTTTCTATGGATGAGGGTGGAATAAAACACGGACATTATAATTGATGAGATTACCTCTGCGAGTCCTCTGGAGGTGCCAGGTGTCAGTGATGTCACAGGCCACGCCTCCTCGGTTTTCTGCCCCAATTAGCACAGCCACGGCTTCGCTACACTGTGACCTCAGTGACACTGCTGTGTGTGTGTGTGTGTGTGTGTGTGTGTGTGTGTGTTTGTGTGTGTGTCCACGGCTAATCTCAAATACTGCTACACTTTTTGAAAACGCATTTTATGAAATCATATTTTCATACATATCCTCACTGACCCCTCACTACTCATAACTTGCTGATAGGATGAATTAACAACTAATGGATCAACAACTGGTCGAGGCGGCTCACACTTTTTGGGGCGGTGTGTTTGGCTAACAGCTAACGACTAACAGTTAACGGCTAACGTAACCACACACACTGACTGCATCACCGCTGCCAGAGAGCCAGTGCCTGATATCGGGCATCAACCTTACGTTTACACGCCTAAATAAATGCTTCAAGCCGCGGTTACACCCGTGAGTCGGAGCCGAGACGTACATACCGTAAAAGTCGGGTTACACGCCGCTACAACCTTCGGTCAGTGTCCCCGTTTGCTCCCCGGTGTAGCCAACTGGCACTCATGCTAGTTCCCCACTAACTTCCGCTAGCTCCCCGACAACCACCGAAGGTATCGGGACCATCCCAGGCTCGACACCTGACTTAGGCAGAGGGGACGCGGGCAGTAGCAGCAGCAACAGCCAGTAGCAGCACTAGCGGGGAGCTAGCAGCAGGAGCTAGCAGCAGCGGGGAGCTAGCGCTGCTGCTAGCTCCTGCTGTAGCTTGCTACAGCAGGACACTGACCGGAGGTAGGTGCGGCTTGTAACTCGACTTTTACGGTAATAATTAATCTAATTAATTAAAATAAGAGTATATCTGTTCGATGAACACTTCTGGCATGTGTGTGGGGAGTTAGATAATTGTGTTTTTTATTCATTAAAATAAAAAGATGACAGCAGCGGTAGCGGCGGACACATCTGGAGGAGATCTGCACTCTACTGAGTGCACTTTTCCTGTTTTCACACATAATCCTTTTCTATCTGTACATATTTAAGACCTGTTGAGCCTCAGTGATTCCCATAAGAAGTGCAAACCTCTCCTCGCACAACAACGAACCACGAACACTAAGCTGCCCTTCAGAACAATCTTTTTCTTTCAGGATCTTCAAATACTCAGCAGAAGCGCATATCTTATTTTTAATATGATCGTTACAGCAGTCAAAGCCTAAAAGCAGCAGAAACAGTTTCAAGTTATTTGATGAGGAACAAATAAATCATCTTAATCTGCAAATATAAAATACATCTGGTTTTACTATCATTATTAGTATCATAGTACCATGTTAGTGTGAATATTAGTTCAAACGAGACATCACAAAAAAAACACACAATACAATACACATTCAACCTTTACACGTATTTCCCTTTTAAAGTAATTGTTTCATTACATTTACTGTATATTACTTGTTTTTTATGTATTCATTACATATATATAATTCCTGCTTCTGCATATGATTTGCTATCCGACTGTAATGCCAATGAGCTGATTTGATTTGAGAAAGAAAAGGGCGGCTTACATCTGATGCAGAACAGCAGACCAAAGGATCCTTGAAGAGCCGTGTTTCTCCAGCACAAGCAGCTCGCTGCTCGCCACCGGCCCTCATGTGTTGTTTTGAGACGGCTGACAGGTCGAGTCAAAACAGATAAGAGCGAGGGAGGAAGACGGAAGATGGAAGAGGAGGAGGAGGAAGGCAACTGGTGCTGCTTGAAAAAAAAACGACACAGTCCAGAGCTGCCTCACAGATGTTGGACATGACAGGTGTAGATCATTACAAATACAAGTTCAGGGTGGAGGTGTTTTTGAAATGCTGCAGAGCAAACAGATGCAATATTGAGACGGTGTCACTTTTGATACATCTATATTTCCTCCAGGCGGAGGTGACATGCGTCTCTGATGCTCATATTTTGGATCTTTCAGGGATGTTGCACATATGTAAGGTGCGTAAAAGCTCCTAGCAAAGGAGTCCTAATATCCGCTCTCCAAAGCTGCTTTTTAAAGTTGAAGATCATTTTGGGTTTCATGCGGATTAAACAAAAGAGTTAGAACGTGTTCATCAAATCTCCCACAGTGTCAAACTTTGCTTTAATATTTAAATGACGATGGATCAAGGTGAAGTTTCCCCAAGGGCATTTAGAGCTGCAGTGGGAGGGGAAATAACAGAAATAAATCAATAAATACAAATGTTTCCTTCCTGTACACTCCTCATTGAGTCCACTGTAACACTATCAGTGTTCAGTAAATGTATGATATCACTCTTTTTCCGGTGTAGACGGTTTGTCCCCTCGACAGAACAGCAGCATCAGCATCACATCTGCTGTGAAGTTAAGGTTAGTCTGCACTATGATACATAAATAAATACATCTTCAAATGCTGGATTTAATTAGACAGACCGGCTTGGATATCACCTTTCACATGTACAACTGCCATATGGATATTATACTTACTGGTACCATGCATATTCTACTACACTGACTCCACCTGCTCATTGACCAGGATGTATATATAATATATATATTTATTTTACAACCGTTTACACGCTGTTCACATGCTGCATCGTTTTTTATGTCTTTGAGATTCACATTTTTCTTGACCCGATATGAGTTATTTCATTTTCATTCTATTCTAATATTTATATACATATGTGTCTGAAAAGGAGCCTGATAACTGACTATATTGCAAACAACTGCTCCTGTAAATGTTCAGCACATGACGATGAAGAACTCACTGGCCTCTTGATTGCCGTTCGCTTATGAAACTCGCCCCAAAAAAGCTTTCGGAGAAAGACTTAAAAAAAGAAAACACGCAAATACAAAATGTATTGTATTCACCAAAAATACAACAACAACAAAAAAGAACCCACACACACACACACACACATCCGACCCCGACCTCAGCTGAGTGAACCGGCTGTGTGGGGCTGACCCAGAAAGCCGAGACGCGCCGCAGATCTCATTCATTTTCGGGGATTTTCAGCACAGATTACAAAGGCTCTACCCCATTTGTTTTGTAACAAGCATGTGAAGTCAACACTAATACAAACGCCACGGCTCTGAACTTCAAAATGCTAGGGGACCTTTCTAGAGGCTTAGGGCCGGGCGAGCTACATTCAACGCTCAGGGAGCAGAAGCCACGCTAAGCTCCGAGGGCAAAGTACTTCTTTGATTGTTTGTTCAAAATCTCTTCCAAAAGCCACGGAACAAAAACAGAGGACGGATTATCCTCTTTTGGAGAGGAAATGAAATTCTTCAGACGAGGCACTTAAACAGGTTTCAGGATGAATGATGGGGAGCTGCTGGTTGGGTGGCTGTGCGTATGTATGCGTGTGTGTGTGTGTGTGTGTTGAGGGAAATATGAGCAATGCACATTTGCTACTTCTTCATTTAAAAAGTAGTTATCGGCATTTAATGAGGATAAAAATGTGTTATTGGCTGTAAAGCACATTCCACACTCGAACCAGTGTTAGAAACGCACGACTCGGACAAAACACGTGAAATACTGACGAGGAAGTCCAGAAGATTTGTGAGTTTGAAGGTTTATCAGACGCCGACAGGAGTTGATAATCCTCAAAGACTGGATTTGTACAACCCTGGGAAGTTATCACGGCTGAAAGTATTTCATCTTTTGAGGCCGTGATCACGAGATAAACAGCAGAAATACTTCAATCGAGCAGGAATGCACGCCAGCAGGCGTTTGATTGGCCACATTTTAACAGATGATGCTGCTTTGGAACAAGTTGAGTCTGGTTCAAGCGTTTTGCTCGCAAGCGAACACAGATATAAATATGTTTAAATAGGTATATTCCAATGTTACACACAATGTTAACAAGAGAACTCCACAGGGCGGCTTTAATTCCTCTCGGCGAAGGAGTTCAAGTGTTAATTCGCAGCGAGCGTCCATGTTTGACACTTCAACGGTCGCTGCATCTTTATCGCATTTTGGAACGAAGCCCGTGAACATCCAGCGTGCTAACCGACTAAACTCCTGGGAAAACAGAGAGTGAGAAAAATGCGCCTCGTCTTCTTTCCTCTCGTAAGATTTTTAAACAAACCCAGTGATCAATGAGTACTGGTCCGGAAGGAACCGGGGGAACTTGGGCCCATTAGAGTTTTTGGAGACCAGGCGGGTCCCTCAGTAACGGGGTCAGGAGTCTATTGGCCCACTAACACGTTGCGACTCTGCTGGACTTAAAGCTGTCTCCCCGCCTCAGCCTCACATGGCGGCCCGCAGCGCCGCCCATTCATTTGAATGCTTTCTGGGCTGATGAGGATGCGAGGGCGGCGGACCGCTGCGGCCAAAAGACCAACATGATTGCAGGGGACAAAATAATGACCAGACACTGCAAAGTTGCTAAAAGTGTGTCATACATTATTATGCAAGCATGGGCAGCGTGCGTGTCTGGAATAAAGCAGCAGACAGAACGTTGTTGGGTTTGTGCGCTTTGCCAAAAGAGGCGTCGAAGTGAGCTCAACGGGACGATTGCTTCCCGTTTAACGCTTTTGGTTGAGCTGCGTTTGGGGTTTCTCTGCTTTATGGAGCTTTACAGTGAACAACTGTATTGTTCTGGGTCAGAACTGTGTCCCAGAGACCAGCTGGTGAACATAGAGGAGCGTTTAGCAGCTAAAGAGACACATTTCAGACAGAAGAGTTGGTGGAGACCAAAAAACGAGCAAAAAGAGGGTGGATTTTTTTTTTTATTTCCTGGGAATACAGCATATCACTGCTTTCTCAGGATTTCTAACCATGTACACGAACATTGATTGTTTTTTCAGTAGAATAATTCCTCCTAAAAGTAGAGAATCTTTGAACAGCATCATTTTAATCCTCTTTTACGGTATATATTCTGTGTATTTACATGAGTGTTCTTCTTGTGTTAAAAAGGCAGGGAAGGGAATATTCATAGCATGCTGTTGTGTCTGTGGAGTAAAGTACTGAGAATGCTTCTTGGATGTTTCGCTGTAATATTTATGCGATCTTGATGCTCCAACTTGACTCTGCACGTCTTGTTGAACCACATGCTCTGTTTCCAGCAGCTGAGTGGGAGCGTTAATGTTTGTTGAAGGCGTTTTTGTTTTAGGGCAAACGCTATTCGTCGGTGCACTCATGTCAAAGATCTGCTCGTATTTATCCACAGGAAACAGGAAATAACTCTCCCAGTTAGTCCCCAGTATTCAAGATGCTAACACTGAACCTGAGTGGATTTACTTACTGGCTCATCAGCTCTGTCAACGGAGACGGGAGCTTCATCTTTACAACAGAGGTCACGTCAGGATACGCTGAGGTGAAGAGGTTTCCCATGATGCCTTGAGGGAGCAAGAGGATGCTGCAGGAGCAGAGAGGCTCATCACACACCCATGTATGTAGATCAGTGACGCCTGAAGAAGCAAATGGATTACAGAGAGGCGACTGCAGGCACTTCAATATGAACACTGGTTTGTACAGAATGTGGAGGGAGCGCCTTGAAAAGATCTCCGCTTTATAATTACAACTTCATTTATCAGTAAGAGATCGACTCTAAGTCTAAATCAGGGTTTCTTTCCCCCGATTGTTGTTTAAACACAGTTCCCGAAATAATACTAGTTTAAAATGTCGACAACATCAACAGCAAACAAATTAGATTTTGAAAGTTTTAAAAATAAAAAGCCAACACTGTAACATTTACTGTAAACAATTAAACTTTGTGTTTTTCACGAATTGTCCACTAAAAAGCACCAAGATCAATCTCAGAAAATGAACACATAAAACCAGAACATTTTCTTTTGTAACTTCAGGCCGTGTCACAGATGTAACCTGCAACCACAAGGTCTCCGGTTCAATACCCAGTCTCCCCATAGTTTGAATGTCTAAGTGTCCCTGCACAAGACTCTTAACCCTAAATTGCTCCCTGGACCCTTCACTAGGGGCAGCTCCTTGATATAGTAAGGATGAGTCAAATGCAGAGAATACATTTCCCTAATGAGGGATTATATATATGAAAATAAATGTCAAAGAAAAATCAACATACATTGCTACTGTGTTATTTATATTACTTGATTGTTTTTACTATGTGTCTCTCTTGTATGCAAGGCTGCTGTAATCCTGCAATTTCCCCACTGCGGGACTAATAAAGGATTATCTTATTTTGTCTTATTAGTGCCATTAAAGCTTTCTGTTCTTTATTCTATCTAAAGAACATCTCTCCGACTAACTGCTGTGAAAAGCATGATAGTGTTCACGCCACGCTGTGATTTCTCAGCTCTGATGTAACAATTCAACATATCTTGTGTTTTTTCCCCTGAATGTGAGAAACTTGTGACCTGTAAGAAATGGAGAATGAGGAATAACCGTTTTTTGACAGCTAGCTTGATTTCAGAGAAATAACGTAAAAAAAAAAAAGA
The DNA here is from genome assembly GCF_910589615.1 of Taurulus bubalis. Taxonomy (NCBI): domain Eukaryota; kingdom Metazoa; phylum Chordata; class Actinopteri; order Perciformes; family Cottidae; genus Taurulus; species Taurulus bubalis. Next base: position 6,026,127 of record NC_136602.1, read on the forward strand.
AACTGGTTCAGCCCATTAACATCCCAGTCAAATATACACTCCCAGTAGAGCTCATGAAAAGGCTCCATGTTTAATGACTTAATAAAACAGATTCACTGTAATCCAACTTTTCTGCACATTCCTCCAAATTCAACTTGAGGAGATACAAATATTTAATTATGTCTGGAGGAATAATACAAAACAAGAGTCTGGAGATGAGAACGAGCTGCTTTCTACAACGTGGTCATATTTGTTTTAAAGAGAACATTCAGTCCGTAGACGCATCCTCTGGGGAATAGTTCAGACAGCCCATTAACAGAAAATTCATCTGCAACAATTTTGAATCATTAATAATTGTTCATGCAAAAATGTAATAAAAAAAAGAAGTTGTGATATGTGTTTTCTAGCACATTATAGAACAAATAATTCATACTTTAATAAAACGATAAATCTGCAAATGATATGAACAATTGTTTAATTCAAACCCTCAAGGTGCTATGATTTTATTTTGATACTCTTCTATAATTCAAGATGAGACAGCGTGCAGGATCCTAGTTGTGTTCATGTTCTGCGCTGCATGTTGACATTGAAAGTTAAGGGCAGAAGGAAATTCATTTAAATGTGGACAATATTTCATGTCTGAACGCTGGTCGAGTGGCCGTGAAACACTCGGGACACTTTAAGGCAACACATACACTTGACACACTTGCATTTTTACACCATAACTTTCTGTCTTCTTGATCACTTTCCCGTTTTCTAAATCTCCCTAAATTTGGACGAGCAATTCTTTTCATCAGAGCGCTGTGACCTCTGACCTTTTATCTCCTGTCCATCACTTTGCATTCTAATGTCCTTTAAAATGCCTAAAAAGAAAAGAAAAGTAAAACTGGATTTTTATTTGATTCAACACTTTATTAACTTCCACCAGAAATGATGTTTGACGATGTTGCCACAAAACGTTTCCTCTCAGCGTTAAGAAAATAACCGACAGTCAGCCTCGCATTGAGGACGTTTCTTGATAATAATAATAAAAATAAAACAAAAAACAGACACAAACATACAAAATCCAACCACAGTCATCCTTTTTGGTCCCCAAAATAAATACCGCAACATACTCACCACCTCTCTAGAGTCAGGGGAGGCTTAAATCTAAAGTTACCATCTTGGTGTCACACTGGGAGTAAATGCTGTAGCGGCGGCCGTCCAGCGTGGACCGGAATATAAATCTCATCAGATGTAAATATCTGAACTGAGGTGTGGACAAACTTGACCTTTCATCATGAATGAAAGTGTCTGAAGCAGAGTTCTGACGCGGCACAATCAGGGTCGGTATTGTCTGTACTGCGACTGCGAGGCCAGAGGGTTGCTGGCTCCGAACCGGGGCGGCGGCGCCGGCCCTCCGAAGGCAGTCCTGTAGCTCTGAGAGGAAGGCACCCCGCTCGCAGCCAGTCCGAACCCTGCTCCGAGACCCTGCGGCCCGAGTCCCGGCCCTAGACCCTGATTCAGCATCCCCGCGTAAGGGGACGCTCCGTAGGCGAGTCCCAGGCCTCCGTAGGGCCTGTGGGTGTGGTGACCCGGCGTGGGGAGGACCACCGGCTGCACGTTCCTCCCCGGTGTGTTGAAGGCGAACTCCGGCGGAGGGCTGCAGGGTTTGGAGGGCGTGGAGGTCATTGGGTCCATCTCCCCTCCTGAGGTCAAGAGCGGAGGAGGCGCAGAGGAGGAGGAAGAGTGGGTGGAGTAGCCTTCAGGACCCACAGGGGGAGCAGAGGAGGCGGAGGAGGAGTGGGTCCCGGTGAGGAGAGGTCTGGTCCAGTCGTCTTTAAAGATCTGGACGCTCAGCGTGGAGACGAGCGGCAGCAGCCGGTTGGTGACGTGAGCCAGAACCAGCTGCTCGTTGGCGTCCCGGCGGATACGAACGTGTGCAGAGCCAGCCTGGAACAGAGAGGGAACGACTGTGAGTTTAAGAAAATGGAAATAAATTCCTTTCAGATGGCTTTCAAAAACGTTCATTGGTGTCTGAAATCTCAGTATACAGATTCAGATTTTATTCAGAGAGAGATTGAAAGAGAGAGAGAGATTGAAAAAAAAAAGAAGAAGATGTCATCTTTTTTAATTTAGGTGCTCAAGTTACCATGTCGTTCCTGACAAATTATCATATTGTGCACACAAAATAAAACGATGATTGTTTATCAGAAGTTTGAATGTGGAAGTTTTAAACCTTGGAAAAAAAGAAAAAGAAAAAATGTATAAGTATTAAGTATTGCAGCTATGGATCAATACTATAAAGTAGTTCAGTAACAGTATGGATCACGATATATAGTAAAGCTATAACAGGGTCTATAAAGCCTGCATAGTGACGCATTCAGGTACAGTATTGAGTGAAGTTCATGATGCAACAAATATACGCTTAACGAATCTAAATATAGATTTATATACATATCATATATATATGTAGAATTAAGAAAGAATTCAAGCGCAAAAAACATTACATCAACAGGTTTTATAAATGTTTTTAACTAGTTTTTTTAACACAGCTGGTTGCATAATCCTCTCAATGACCTTCATCACGTCGCACCTCAACATTCAGCCTCTAACTTCTAAATCTGACCTGAAAACGAAAATCTGACTTCCTCATTTTGTCCTTGCCTGCTAATTTTAACGTTCTCATGGGACTATACCGGCCTCAAAAGGACAGAACACACACACCATCACAGACACACACACACACACCATCATACACACACACCCCCACTCCCCCACACACACACACACACACAGAGAGTCCCCCATGGGGCAGAAGTGCAGTCAGAGGGTCAAATCAGTTTGGACAGCTGCTCTGTTAGCAGTGGGCCAACAACCAACAGTTGTGTAACTGCAGCAACATCAGTCACAACAACAACAGGAGCATCGATAACATAAATACAAAACAACAATAAATGCTGCATTAGGCTTGACGTAAACAGAGGACGTTGCGCCAGCTGCAGGAGGCAGGAGGTACAACTGCTACCTGCACACACACACATACACACACACACACACACTGATTAACACACACATCAGAGATTAGGAGCGACAGAGGAGTTAATGCATTAATTTACAGGGCACACTTTCCACGTCACTCCACCAAATCACCATTTAATAAAGCGACAACAACCCGCCCAGTAAATGTCACATGACACACACTCTTCAATAATGATTTTAATGATCATTTGAATAATTCCAGAGCGCCCCGGTAGCCGAATATTACAGCGCACAGCAACGTCCCCGACTCAATTCGAGCCGCAGGACCTTTGTTGCATTTCATAACCGCCCCTCCCCCTCAACTCTCTTCACATTTTCAGTCATCCTTTTGGCCGTGTGACGATAAAAACATTACAAGAAGGAGTTTGAGTGAGAACATTATGGTTGCAACTGTTCTAATACTTCATCCCATGGACAGAATAACTAATAAATATGCATTGTGATTTCAACCCTAAATGTCTCGTCTATTTCAATAACTCCTCCTTGGTTTAGGAGGCCTCTTCCCTAGTATATGAAGGAAGGTTTGTGGACTTTGAGAGCTAGAATCATGAACTACATTTCCGATACGTACTTGCAGGAAGAAGCACAGGTGTAGCCGCTTCATGAGCTGCGATGAAGGCGCAGCTAGAGGCAGCTTGACTTTATCATTCAACCTCAGTTTACAGAATGCTGCTGTCATTTACTTCCATTCACACATTCGTTATTGTGGCAGAGTTTTCATTGTGAGATCTGAATGAACTTCTGTTCTCGGGGTTTATAGTGAGGAAGTGATACATGGACAGCACATCCTGTGACAGACACTGGCGTCATGGTTAAGGTGCTCCACACAGAATCCACACAGAATTGAATCATTTGCATTCAATTCTGTGTGTTTCTGCAACAAGATGTTGTGTGTGTGTGTGTGTGTGCTGCATGTACGGGGTGAAAGTGCGTGTTTGTTTGTTTCCAAGGACCTCAAGCCCAGAAAGCCAGCTGGGCTTGTTAGCCGTCGCAAAAACAACGTGCAACACGAACGATGACAACTCGACAGAGACAACAGCAACAACAACAGTGTTCCCTCCCCAAAAAAAAACTGGAGAGAGAGAGAGAGAGAGAGAGACAGACAGAGAGAGAGAGAGAGAGAGAATATCTCCGCATGAATGACTTGTTCCTTCTTTTCGTCTGGGTGAACAAATCCCTGCAGATCGTCATTTCGAAACGTCGAATGACGGAGAGGGATGAACGAGACGAAGGAGGAGGGGCAGAGAAATCTAGAAACAAATACAGGGACGAACAAAACTAACTAACAGGAGGGCGGAGAAGGAATGAGGGAGAGAGGATGGAGAGGAAAAGGATGGAGTAAAAAAAGTCTGACCAAAAGATTGAGAGAAATTGAGAAGTGGGCTCACGTCCCAAATCTCAAAGCCTCAGGTGCACTGTGTGCCAGTTGTTTTCATGTAAATTAATTAGATGCTAATTTGTTTGGGAAGTTGCACTATATATATTATAATAATAGTAATAACTCAGCCCCCGCTTTTTCTTTTTTTAGTCACCTAAAAACCTTCATATCTTGCTCATAATTTCAGTAAATTAGAAAGACATTGTCAACAAATATCTAACATGAAAAAAGGTGCTTCATTTCCATTTATCCTTGGCTGAGAAACGTACCAGCGATCCGAAGCCGACAGTCCAGAAGTGCTCGTTTCGAACCTCCAGCACTCCTTCCAGAGTCGACACCTGATTGGACACAAAGAGGAGCAATCAACCAACAACAATCAATAGTTCATGAGCATAACATGCTGCCAAAATTAAGCCTAAACCATCTTTAATTTGATTCACATTTGGTTTCCAATCCTGTGGGGATAATTTGAAGTCTGACAAAGGATGAGATTTATATTCCTTTCTGGCTTTCATTGAACTACTTATCAGAAAAGGAGCGTATAGGTTTGAAAATTTGATAATTTCACAAAAAAGCCCTTAAGATTTTGCACAAAAATGAGCTCATGTCTTCACACGAAGGCAATAAAACAGATTTCTTGCTCTCATATAAATCTGAAATGAATCCTCTCACCTCTCTGAGCAGTTTGTCCAGCTGGCCGATGATGTGTGACGGCGTCGTCTGTGAAGGAGAGAGAGACAGCAAGTTCAAATCCCGCCTCCTGATGAGGGACTGTGTTTTATGTGAACGTGGAGAGAGAGATGTTCGTCTCACCTGCAGCAGCACTTTGCCGCTGTAGACGCTCATGGGATACATGGTGCCGAAGGTCATGAGCGCGATGGCGACCGCCGATGCCGTGTCCACCGCATTATAGTTACTGAGCACACAAACACACACAAAACAACTGGTGAATATCTACGACACAATATAAAAAAGTAAAAGTGTGTATCGGCAGAATTAACTCAAAAGTAAAAGTACTCATTCTGCAGTTAAATGTTCCCTATTCAGTGTTTTTCTATGATCTGCAATTTCTGCTGCATTAATGTGTATGTTGCATTATCCAGCTGTAGACATTTCTAACTCCTTAATATACTGTTGCAATGCATCATATTCTGTAAGATCATCATTTGTTTGTTTTGCAGCATCGCTGTCCTGTGGGAACCACGTGTCTCTAAAACGAGTGGAGTACATTTTTTCCATGAATAAACACTTCATCTTTCAGTTTATCGCAACAATTCATCATTTTCCAGTTTTCACTGGACAGGAAGGGGATGAAAAACTGTAATCTGACAAGTAACTAAACCGGTCAGACAAATGTAGTGGAGTAAAAAGTACAATAGGTCCCTCTTAGATGTATAGTAGAAGTAAAAAAAATGTAAATATCTCAAGTAAAGTACAAGTACATCGCATTTGTGGTTTCGCATTTTATTGCTTTCCAAAATCTGAGTGAGTAGAAGCATGCATGTTGTACAGAACTTATTTATCATTATCATCATCATTGTCCCCCCTTGATGATTCAAGTCGCTACACTTTCCATTAAATTAAAAGTTTCATTTCGTGTCCCGTCTCTTTCCCCTCCGGAGTGTTTTCACCATCAGGACACGTTTGAAGTTCAGAGCAGATAAAGATCAGGACAGTTTAAAGCAGCGATGGAAACGTGACATCACCCAGCCCAAGAAAAAGATGCTGGTGGTGAATATAGGAATGTAGCAGCCACAGAGAGAGAAGAGTTCTTACTTGATCTCTATGAGCATGTAGGTGATGCAGAGCGACAGAGCTCCCGCCACGTTGATCAGCACAAACGGGTTCATGCGAGGCAGCAGCACACTGCTCAGACCTGGGATGATGCCACACAAACTGTGTACACACACACACACACACACACAAACACACAACATAAACAGTATTAGTGCACATGATCAACTCCAGAGTTTTCCACTTAATCAACTCCAAATGCTCTCACGCTTTGAGAACGGGCAATATGATAGAAACAGTAATAAATACAAACATTTTGAAGAAAAAAAAAAAATCACCTGGGACATTGGAGGAAAAATGCATTTGAATAGTCCAAATGTTTATTTGAGATCAGCATCACAACACACATTTATCGTAGGGAAATTAAGAAATGATCATCATCAAGATGTATCAAAAGCCCCGTCAGAGATAGAAAACGCTCTTTTTAACTTCACTTCATTGTTGTAACAGATAAAGAAGCAGATGGATTTAATACGTGCCTGGAGGACCATATTGTGTATTTAGGGACAAATGAAAGTAGGCTGACAGGAAATGTTCATTCTTATTAACATTTTTGTGAAATCACCTAAAATGAATGCCGTCTAATACAACAGTCTGGCAATGAATCCTCCCTTCATGAAGGATTTAAAGTGTTGGATAGTTTATCTAATGAACTGGCAACTGAGGTGCTCCACTAAAACTTATTTAGTTTGGAAAGCAAATGTTTGGACAACAGTTTTTTACTTGTCAAACACTCCCAGAAACATAAATAATATCAGCGGTGGAATCATATTTGAACTAAACACTCCTCCTCCTCCTCTTCCTCTAAGCTATGGCCTCAGCGTGTTTATGTTTGTCTCAAGGATTAGACCTTAAACCCGATCACACCGGCATAATGGACTTTAGGTGACTTGAACTGCAGTTGATGGGATCATCGTTGTTTTGTTTCATGGCATGTTTGTCTCAGCAGTCTGAGCTCCAACAAACCTCTCCAAACATTCTGCCTCTGCATCCGTGAAGGAAGCTCCGCAGTGCAGACGGAGAAGTCTCTTCTGAATAAACTCTACTATTACAAGTCTTTATAAAAATGCTTCAGACCCGATATGGAACAGCTGATAAGACCGACGTCTACTTTGTGTGATTTGTATCATTTGAAGAGAAACTGAATATTTTGGTCTGTTAAAAAAAGTTCTGCATCCCTTCTTGTCACAACTGTTCTTGTGTTTTCATCGAGGTGGGGATGTTTTGTCTTAATTCCAGCAACCTTCAACAGAGGTCAAAGGTCATGCCGGTCTACAGAGCTGGTAGATATATTTAGAGTCTCAATCAAGGGTACATTAGCATAAAGTGATGCATCTCATGTGGTTTAGTGCGATCTGACGACATGATGTGAAGGCGTGACGCGGGATGATGTCACGGCGTAGCGTCCCGGGACACGGTGGGATGTGACTGGCTGTTTTATGGCTGCATGGTCCGGATTGGACACAGATTTAATCAGAGGGACTTGACTGCTGTTAGTTTAATTGGACGAGGTCAATGAGGAGACACTTCAGTAACTCCTCTTTCACCAACTGAGCAAAACAGCGGCTGTGAAACCATTGAAATAAAGTCCAGGAAGTTAAGTTCTTTAACTTCTACGACATAATAAAATGTATTCAGATTTCTGCACTTCTAGAGAAGCATGGGCCTGAAAAATTCAAACGTATAACTTCCAAGTCTGCGTTATAAACCCGAGGTATGGAGCTTGAAGGACCGGGATAGAGCTACATTAAAGCTAAAGTTGAAAACTATAATTTCTTCAAATAATATCTAATCATATTGCAACTGAAATATCTGAAAAATAACTTAATAGTTGTCAGGGAAGACTGAGGCTTGAAAGAGTTATTGTTGTTACTAACATAAATGTTTACAATTGTGTCCCATCAACGCTTGCTAATATTGCTGTGGGCAATTCCAATCAATTTCTCTTCATTGATATTTGGGATATGAGTTTAACCACCACGCAAAAGCCTGACATGATTATTTATCTTGAAAAAGAAAAAAAGAAGGTATTGCTACATCCTCAAATGACCCTTTCTGACATGAGTAAGGACTCTGAGGTCGGCCTCAAACCTTCAGCTGATTCCCCAAAACTCTAAACAGCGCCGACCCCGAACGCTCTCCGTGTAACGCACCCGGCCCGGCGTTCCTGGAACCGATTAACGGGTCAATGAACGAGCGACTCGGGGGCGAATCGGCCCGGTGCCGCAATGTCAGATTGAATTTCTAATACGTCAAAGGGCAGCGCTCTGGAGCCGCCGCGGCCCGATGGCGTCGAGCGCTGTCACAGACATGGAGAGGAGCGCGGCGGGCCGGGCGCCGCGAGGTGTTTGTCATTAGATGACGTTTAAAAAAAACTAAAACGGTGACATGGATGTCAACACATAATTAATGTCAAACATGTCATTCGGAGAGTCACATGCTCACCGTGAGCGGGACTTTCAAAAATAAATAAAAAATTGAAGAACTGGAGAAGAGGAAAAAGGGGAACGGAAATACGTGTGTGTGTATGTCTAGGGGTGTGTGTGTGTGTGTGTGTGTGTGTGTGTGTGTGTGTGTGTGTGTGTGTGTGTGTGTGTGTGTGTGTGTGTGAATGAATGAATGAATATATACTTTATTAATCCCCAAGGGGAAATTTGGTGTTGAGTAGCAGCAATTTAAAAGACAGAAAATAAGATATCAAAACAGCAGGGATGAAAGATACATACAATAATAATAATAAAATAAAATAAAAATATCTGGGATGAAAGATATATACAATAATAGTACTAACAAAATAATAAATAAAATAAAAAATAAAATAAAAATATCTGGGATGAAAGAAAAGCACAGTATTAATTTAGTAATTAAATTAAACTTAAACAGTAGAAGTGCAAAAGTGCAAGTATGTACGTATTTGTATATTTAGTGTGTGAGGTATAAATAAACAATCAACAACAAACAATAGGAGAGTGCAAAAATGCAAGTTATGTATGTAATATGTGAAGTGTGGATAAACATAAACATGTACAGTGATTAATCAGTCATAGGATCTAGCAAGCGGTGACTTATTATACAGCCGTAGTGTGTGTGTGCGTGTGTGTGTTATGAAAGTTGTTCACATTACTGTAAGATCGTCCAGCTCAGTTCTAATTAGGGAATCTGAGTCTCGTTAAGATGGACAGCAGAGGCAAACCGTTGGGATGACGTCCTCGGAGACAGACGGTGAATAACGGAGGGCTCAGACTGTACGACAGCAGACGTACGAGCACGGATTGTGATTCACCGCTGGACGCTCTGCGCTCATATCAAGCCCACAGAGTCCGTCAGTAACGCACAGCCTCGGTCTGGAGTCCCTAAAAGTCAGCAGTGAGTCACAACATTTGAGCCACTGGGTGTGCATTTGTCTTTCCCTGCAGGGATTAAGAGTCTAGCGGAACACAAGGTTCTAAGTAACAGACACGTGTTAATATTTATAGTTAACTGTGGCTTCTGAAGCGACATACTGGAGCATTATCTTCCTACATTCGAAAAAGAAGAGTCTCTTGATTTGATGAGTCATCTCGTTGGAAAGGTTTGTAATGGTAGTGGTTTACTTTGTTACTAAAACCCAGTGGCAAAGCTGAGAACGTAAAACACCAAAGAATTATAGGAAATAAAATGATAAGAGGAGCAGAGGAGGGAAGGCAGATATAGACAGACAGAAAGGACAAGAGATGGAAAGAAAGAAAACAAAAAGGGGGAAAAAGAAAAAGTAGAGTTGGGGATGAGATTGACAATCCCGGCGATCCCATAATCCCTCGTGATGGATTAACACACACACACACACACACACACACACACACACACACACACACACACACACACACACACACACACACACACACACACACACACACACACAAAAACCGAGAGGCAAACACACCCACACTGGACTGGACTCTGGTAACTGGACAGACACGTATGTACTGACACTGTATGAGGGATCCTAGGTTTAATTTATTAAGAAAAGCACAATTATTCCCCAAACATCTTTTTGATAACTATGCCCATTGTTGCTTTTTCTGTAATAAGGGAATCAGAGAAGGGGCAGAGGTTTGCTAGTGCTGGCTCTACTGCCCCCGTTGGTCACATGACCCTTGTCTCGCTCTTTGTTGTCGTCCAGGATTGGGAACCGCTCACATTTGAATCGAAACCAGCACCCGGGATTCGCTACTTTATTCTCCCGATAATAATTACTGTAACTTCCGTTGTACATTTTGCGTCGTCTGTGTCAGGTTTTCTATTTTTCTCTCCCAGTGGAAACGTACCAAAGCATCTTTCCTCCTCTTCACTCAATTATTTCATTCCCTCCTTTTACCAAGCAAATGTTAAAACATGCAAAACACGAAAACTGTTTTTCCTTTTTTGTTTCTGAAATAATTGAATGATGCAACCCTGGATGTAATGTTGGATTTTCGGTCTGGTTTTCCTTAACAAGCAGTCTCTCTCTCTCTCTCTCTCTCTCTCTCTCTAATTTTGTAAAAAAAGAAAAATCTATCTCACTTCTCCCCTCTGGCATCTTTCATAGACATACAGACGCACACAAGCGCACACATGCACGCACACACAGACACACACACACGCACAGCACTTCTGGCTGGTGAGGCCGAGAGAGCAGCAGGCTTTATATAACCCAGTTGGCCCCCAGACCCTGTCGAGGTTAAGTAGGGACAGGCTATTACAACACAGACAGTAACACACACAAACAAACACACAGTCAAGCAAACACTCACTGTTAAACCAACACATTCATACATACACAAACACACACTAAGTGCTGCTATGAAGGCATTCAGAGCTTCTCTGTCGCTCGTGCACACACACACACACACAAAACTAGGCTGGGACGTCCTGTTCATTTCTGCCCTGTTAGCCAATCACAGCTCAGTTCTACTGCTGCACAACTCTCCAGGCTGTCGCCCTGAGTAACTTGCACCAACTGAGCTGCTGACTCTGGTGTGTGCGTGTGTGTGTGCGTTAGGGCACGAGTGAGTGAGTACTTATCCCACTTAAGATGTGGGAATACACAGTGGGATGTAATATTAATCACAACAGCATCCGTCTGCTTTGGAGTCGGGCTATATGTTTCTATGGCAACATAAGGAAAGATGAGGTGTGGAAAATGTAATTTACTATCACTAAGTTGCTTATTAATTTCTCTATGCTTGACGATTATTAAAACCGACATACTGTTCTAGGAAATACAATAATTGTACGACTGTATTCAGTGTACAATTAAAAACCAGGACTTTAAAATTAACCATCGAGAGCATTACAGAACTAGACGCACGCACACACGCACACACACACACACACACACACACACACACACACACACACACACACACACACACACGCACACACACACACACAGGATTTAGTGTAGTTTTACCAAAGGTTAATCTCAGAAAACAGTGACCTTTGACCCTTAAACCACAGTCAAGCGGGTGCCGCTGGGCAGATCTGCTTGTGTGTTCTCCTCACGTCACTGTACAACAGCATTGGTCAATCTGTTGCTCCACCTGTGCATGCGACCTCACACCGACTGACGGCAACCTTTGACCCCCAGGGTGAAAAAGACCATATGTATATATGACACACACACACCTGGACACAAAAATTCACACTGTAAGCAGTGACACGCCGGATTGTCACTTTTAACACTGTCAGGAGTGTGTGTGTGTGTCTGTTTGTCTGTGTTGAGTCAGTGTAAGTTGATCCTTGCTGTTCCTACCTGAGACTGAAATCTGCTGATGATGGAGAGAGAGAGTGAGACAGCGAGGACGAGAGAGAGAAGGAGAGGCAGATTTAAAGAGCGAACGAGAGAAAGTGAGAGAAAGTGAAGCAGATCTTCTTACCTCCGACTCAGATCTGCCACATGTTCCTGAAGCCAACTGCTGCTGGCCACTGGGGAGCGAGAGAGAGAGAGATGCCTTCAATGAACATCACATCTGACAGTTTAAAACAAACATAAAAAACTGCTTTGTTGGTTCTTTTTAACCTTTTTTAAGTCACTACAATCTGTCAGTTTTAAATAAGAAACCTAGTTTTCATAATCAGGGTTATGTATTAGTTAGAACACCCCCTCCTGGAGAAAGACACTTTCTTATGTGTGTCACTGGGTTTCTTTTGGGGCAAAGAAACATTTTCTTCTGAAGTTTAAAGTCATCACGGTGCAGTAAATCCCTGCACTCACGGTCACATTTCTGCACGCAAAATTATTCAGGCGTGCATCTTTTATTCACATGTCACAGACTCTTAAGACCGGTCTTTTTTTAATTTAGGGTGTCAAAAAAATCTTTTCTCTTGCAGTTTTGCGTGACTGTGGCATTACATTGCAGCATGACGTTAACAACTACATTCTGGCGGTTGCCGTTTTCAGAAATGAATAAGCAACGAATAACGCAACTGCAGCTCTCAAAATATTTTGTGCATTAATCGGTTAACTGTTCAGTTTATAGAATGTCAGAAAATAGTAAAACAATGTAGCTTTGCATGACTTGTTTTGTC
>NC_136602.1:6041347-6056347 GCF_910589615.1 Taurulus bubalis
TTAGATAATGGACCATTACGTTAACTATCTTCAACATCAGGCTCCACTGCAGCTGCAGTAATGTCTTCTTGCTCTTGAAAACTTTGTGAAAAAGACAAAATACATTTGTCGTCCCGGATGTTTTTCAGGCTTAAAAAGGAGTCTCCTAAATTTGGAAACGTTATTCTACAAAAGATGTGGTGAACAACCTAGTTTTCATAACTGATTCATCATTTAATTCATGCAAGCATTCTCTGTTTGGAGCTCATCAATCGTGAGGATGTGTGGAATTGTAAATTGTATATCTTTGGGTTTTGGACTGTTGGTCTCAAAAAACACGATGTCTGAACAAGTCAGCTATTGTTGCCATTGCCAAGCATTTCATATTCTAAACAATGAATCAAAAGCAGCCAGCAATTAAATCGATAACGCAATGAATCATTACTTTAGTTTGGTAGATGTGATCCCGAAATCAGTTCATATATATGCATTGTTGCATGTCAACTTGCACATCATGTCCTGTTTCTGTCGTCAAAAAACACCCTAAAAGTAATCTTTTAAGAATAATTTGAAAAAGTCATATTGTCATATTTTTACATCTTACTGATTCCTGCAATTAGGAAGGGACTAACCTCTGATCCCACTGCAGCAATTTGTGATTTATCTACTGGCAAAACAGTGAGCCAGCATTAGATTTTACTTCAGTAATCCCCCAAAATATAACAAAAGCCAAATTGTCCCCGTTCCCCAGTGAGGGGGAGGATTACCAAACCTCAACCGTCCAGGGGAGAAACCCAAAAAAAAAAAAATCACTAATCCACTGACTTTGTATGCTGGTGCTCTGTCTGAAGTGAAGCTGCTCTCCAGTACACACACACACACACACACACACACACACACACACACACACACACACACACACACACACACACACACACACACACACACACACACACACACACACACACACACACAAACAATGGGAGGAACTGGTTGAACTGGGCTGTACCTTCTGAGACGTAGGTGAAGGGCTTGTTCCTGACGGACAGCAGAGTCAGCAGGTTGAAGAACAGAGCCACGAACGTCCCGACCAACAGGCGGCCGCTGCAGAGACACAGAGAGGGGCCGTAATGAGGCGGACATCTTGTCAACAGGGCTGCCAGAACCATAAGCAGGTGGATCAAACCGAACGAGAACAAATGGTGCACGTGTGAGTGAAGTGCATTTTGGGACGGATTCAGAGGACCCAAAGGGAACCAAGAGATGTCAGTTCTGCCAGTTTAAACATGTGTGTTTAATTCACAAAATGCACTCAGTGACCACTTTATTATTAGGTACATCTCATCACATGCAATCCAATACAACTGTTTTATTAACCGACTATATTTCGGTGTTGTAATGGACTTCACTATAGCGAGACCTGTTTCTTATATTCTGAATGCAAAGGTAAGGACAAAGCATTGGAAACACCTCAACATTATGTAGTCCAGTTCAAGACCACCTGTCACTATTATATATTATAATAAACGTCATTTAACACATTTCTTTAACATTATAAACTTTGTAAAGGTAGGATTTATGGATGAGCTGTTGTGTTGAATTGATTGTACAGGTGTACCTAATAAAGTGATCACTGACTGTTTCTCAACAGCTTGTGGTGGATGGCAATATTTTAGAGGGTGCGTGACAGATTTTTGAGATGAAAGACAAATAGTTAATGGATTCTAACTGTTATTAAAATACAAACCAGCATTAGATTACAAATGTAGTTGAGGTTGTGTATAACATTCTTTCCTCAAGACACAGTCAGACAAGCCAGGGCGCTTCAGGTCACCGCTGTGTGCATAAAACATGCCCGGTGTAGAACACTGTACTGATTAAAGCTGAAGTTTGTCGGTTTCATAAGACGCACTTGGGAAAGCCGATCAAAAATGTGTCAGAAAGGAGTCCAGACCCCGGCTACATTGTGCACTGACACGACTCTGCACTGGGAAGCGGTTCAAAAATAGCAGCTCTTCGCATGCAGCGGCTGCAGCGGCTGCACCTCGGCGGACAGATTCTCTAGTAGATTGTTCAAGCTTCAAATATGCTCGTTGTAAAATTGCGCCTCTCGAAGTATTTGTTTGAGCATTTTCTTTCTCTTATAGGAAAGCAACAACCACAATGTGTTCATACTCCACACGTATCCACCGGTCGAAATGACTTGGCTGTGGCTTCGTGTCGGCACAGGTGGAATAAACAAATGTGCAACTGGGGATGCCAGTAGTTTCCCTCATGGGGAGACATGACAGATGATGAGAAAGTGTCCAGTACACAAAAAAGGTTTAGAAAAATACACTGCACAGGTGGTATATAAATGGAAATTCTCATTTCTATGTATCCGATCAATCTTAACTTTTAAATAGACCGAACAGACATATAATACAGATCTCCAAAACCCGGCGCGCAAGCACAAAAAGCAAAACGCACACATGACAGTACTCTCCAATATACTAATCACGAGAGTCAATCCATTTAAGAGCCTAAAAATGGGTCCAAACAATCAGCAGGGGGCGAAAGGCGGCCGGCCGGTGAGCCACAACAACTGGGTGATAAAACCCCGCCTCTCTATACGAACAGATTAGAGAAAGAGAGAGAGAATGTGTGCCTCCGTCTCTCTACCCAGCAGACACCTGTCCCTTCGGTTAGCAGTCGTCTCTCATTGCCGTTCAATCACATCCACTCACAGAAGAAGAGAAGGGGAGAGAAACAAAGGGGATAATCTCGTCACAGGAGACAGGTTAAAACACAAGTCTCATTGTGTTTGAGGCTATAAAAGCCGCCGCTAATCTGTTTTATTATGGAGGGATGATGGAGAGAGAGTGAGGGGAAGAGATGGAGGGAGCAAACTCCAGAGGAAAAGACCAAAGCAGGCGAGAGAAGTAAAAGAGCAATGACAGAGTCAGAGAAAGAGAGACAGAAATGAACAACATATTCATTTATCACACCATCTCTGTTCCTGCTTATAACTGATAGAAATGATGGACTGTTAAAATCAGACTTGAATTGTAATAATCCGAATAACAGCAAAACATTGAGGTTGATACACAAACCCCTCGAGAACTTTTATGAACTTGTTTGTAAAGTATCGTCCAAAATCACAAATTGGCTTCAAGGAGCTTTTCAGTCTGTACATCACCCTCCGTCCTTTGAGAAATATCCCCCCCAAAAAAACCTTTGATGGAGAAAGCATGAAAGACAGGCAAACATGTTCACATTTGCACTTCATACACAAATATTAATCCAGTTCGAGGAGTGCTAAATACTTCTCAATAAAAGAAAAGGGTCTGCAAACTGTGTGGTTACATAACATTTTTAAATCATTTTAGATATATTTAAAAATCATTTGAGTTATATATGGTTTTTCTTTTTTCTTAATTTTATAAACTGTTCAAAAATATGTGTTGTTTGTTCTCTGGCAGAGCTGACGTCACCCCGAAGGAAGTGTTCCACACGGTTTTCACATGTTTAATTAACTCGGCCCGCGTGGACACCACCGGTCAGAGTGTGAAACTGACAATGAACATGTCGCCGTCGCTCACTGACTATGAACTTCTGTCTGTCTGTCTGACCCAAATATTAGGGATGTTCTGTTCCAACAACAGCTGGCACTGTGTTTGTTTGTGTGTGTGTGTGTGTGTGTGTGTGTGTGTGTGTGTGTGTGTGTGTGTGTGTGTGTGTGTGTGTGTGTGTGTCTACAGAAGGGCACACAGGAGCATATCATGTTGTGAGTATTTTTTTGAAAATGTCATAAGGGAATTTGTATTTGTTTGTGTGTGTGTGTGTGTGTGTGTGTGTGTGTGTGTGTGTGTGTGTGTGTGTGTGTGTGAGAGAGGGGGTAAAATACTTACGTATGGACCTCAGGCTGCTCCATGAAGCGCTCCACACTGACAAAACAGAAACAAACAGTCAACAACACTGGCCAGGTGGGACTACGCTGACTGTGTGTGTGTGTGTGTGTGTGTGTGTGTGTGTGTGTGTGTGTGTGTGTGTGTGTGTGTGTGTGTGTGTGTGTGTGTGTGTGTGTGTGTGTGTGTGTGTGTGTGCGCTAGAGATAAAGCGATCGAGACAAATGAAATGAATGAAAGGAGACAAGTAGTGAACAAACGGAGAGAGAAAACAGGAAATACATTAACAGGCACACACATAGGCATGAAAAAACAAGCAAAATGGCGAGTGAGCGCACACACACATACACACACAGTCCAGTCTGTCTCCTCCCTCTGTGCTGCTGCCCTACTGAGCCATTCATGACACGCACTGTAAACTACGGGCTGGCAACCTTACTCTTGAGTGTGTGTGTGTGTGTGTGTGTGTGTGTGTGTGTGTGTGTGTGTGTGTGTGTGTGTGTGTGTGTGTGTGATGTAGGGATTTGGCAAAACAAAGACAGGAGCACAGAGAGGGAGAGAACTGTTTAGTGTTAGACTCCATCTTCGGGGTCACTGCAGGGTTGACAAAGTGAAATAAAAGACTTTTTAAAGACCTTTTAATACCAAATAGAATGTCATTTCATACCGTCGTAATAGTGATAGCAGCCAGAGTATGAAAACCATGAAGGAAAACTAGCAGGATTGCTAAATTGCCGACACTAATTAAATGACACTCTTTTGTCAGTTGCTACATGAAGTAAATACTGGAGCAATAATACCGTCACTGAAATACAGAAGCTTGTTAATCAACTTATACTGAAATTACCGCCTCACGGTTTTATGACTCCGCCAACCAGTCAAGTTGCAGTTTATGTCCACGTCTGTCCAAAATGTCATAATTCCTTTTCCTCCCCATTAGACATTTGTGTTAAATTATCATAATTAGTCTATGAAGTCTTGGCTTAGGGGCAAAAATGAGTTGAGTGAGATCACACTGATTTTGAGTTCACACTGGCGTTGATGCATACAAATTACTTCTTGTGGCAACACAAAAATTAATGAAAGTTTTATTGGACAAACATATTTGCTCTGGAAATTGATTCGAAAAAAACATGAATGTGTGTGTAACAAAATAAAGGATTTTTTAAAAGTTGATTAACGGCCTTCCTTATCGTCTGTAAGTGGACACAGAGGAGTCTAACCTAACAAATAAAAAGGTCAGCGGTGTTTAAATCCATCTGCACCCTTTAAAGTGTTTGTCTTCCGTTTTAACCGCTGGTTAGTGTGATGATCTACACTTTGAAATTCCTTGATTGTAATACAAGGATTAAACTCTTGATCGATTGTACCATTCGCCTACGTACCAATCAGGAAGCAGCATTTTCTTTTTGTCAATGTTATGAATTAGAATAACACAATAAAGAGTCACTTAAGTGCTATGTTTTAATCCGGCAGTCAAACACACACACACAAGAGTGTTTGCAGACAGCTTTCCAATTGCTTGACCTGCATGTGTGTGTGTGTGTGTGTGTGTGTGTGTTTCTGTAAATGTTAGCCTCCCTTCCTGACCGCAAGTCAACCCCAAGCAGGGCGCCTGGAGGTGTGTATGTGTGTACATGTTTGTCATGACGGCCGAGCCGTGACATTCCCACAGCCTTATAAAATTCAGTAGTTGCCTCCACTAACACACACACACATTTTCTAGTGTGTTTTTATATCTTTGTACATAATGTTTTTGCATTTTAACAGGTTAAAACCTGCCGCCTTCAGACTCTAAAAGTGTGTTTACAACATGTAAATAGCAACTATTTAATGGTATCAATTCTGGGAGATACCACTTCTTCTTTTATCTTTGTATAATTTCATAAACATAGCATGTCATATATAATATTACTAAATCAGTGGAGGGAGAAGTCAGATCTTTTACCAAAGTAGTAATATCACAGTGGAGAGATACTCTGTTATTAGTAAGTCCTGCATTCAAAATCTTACCTAGTTGTACACAAACAAGTATTCACATCAAATATACTTTAAAAGTACCAAAAGTAAAGTAGCAAATATGCCGAATGGTTTAGAATGAGCTAGAATATCCTGGGGTCCAATTATTGCATTTTTTAAATTGTTTGGTGGCTGAGACATGCAAAACATGCACCCCGATTGGAGCAAAGCACTCTGGTGAAACTAATAACGGGGAAGAAAAAAAACAAAGACAAAAGAAAAGAAACAATTGGACATATTTTGTGTATTGCTTTGGAAATATTAATTATGTTGCTGCGCTGAGTCACGCTAAGAAAATAATTGAAATTTTAATCGAGAGAGACAGAGTGAATGAGACAAAGGGAGAGATGTAGACAAAAAAACAAAGACAGAGACTTGGGATCTTAAAGCCAGGGTTGGGAATATTCTTCAAAAGACGTACAATATTTTTGTTGAAATTCTCTTTACTTTCCAAAAGCAAGCAAAAAAAGAAGAAGTAAATCTTTTGTGCACCACGGGAGTCCTCCAAAAGCTGCTAGCTTTCAACTGTGAGTATGAACAATAGACAAATGTGTTGTTTGTACCGATCACTTTGGGGCAGTGGGTCGGTGGGAGGCCTGAAGGGACAGGCCGTCAGTGTTGCTGACATGGCAACTTTCTTGCTAAATTGAGCAACTTTTGGATCTAGTGCTGCTCCCTACTTTCATTGGGAATTTTTTGTTTGGATAATTTTTTTAAACCGGGCATGCTTTTGCTAATTTCTCAGGATCACCAACCCTGTCTTTAATCAGTCTCTAAATACTGACCTAAAGTATTAACCTTTTAAGCCCCATGGCAGTTTTTAGGTTTTCTGCTCGAAATAGCATACCCAAACTAAAACTAAAAAGGGTGTATCTCTGCAACCACAAGGGCTATTTGAATAATTTGTGTTATAATAAAGGAAACCCATGTGAGCTTTTGGTCAGATGTGTAAATATTAGTATATATGTTGCTGGCTAAGAGTAAATAAAGATTGAAACACAGAACAAATAGAAGTTCCAGGTCCGCCTATAGAAAAAAGCACTTTCAGGATGATTATCTCCTTGAAATGATGCTTCACTAAGCCCTGAGGCTCTCCCACATCATAACACAATATGTGAACAGTCTCTCTGCACTGTTTTCACTTGAAAAAGTGAAGCAGAACAAAGTCAGATTGGGTAAAGTACAGAGAGAATTCAGGCGAGGTTTCCAAAATTTGCATTTCGGCACATTTGCGCATATTTTCGCGCATCTGTGACATTTGAATTCTTTCATGTAGCAAACCTTATATTTCACTTGTATATGACTTATAGTGTTAAATACACTTGCATCAGTGTGGATTTACTGGGGGAAATGCATTTTTTCAACAACAAAAAATAAAGTTTCAAAATGTGCTGACTCAGCGATTTATGTTGCTGTGTTCTTTGGTTCATATCTCAGTGATGCTTTGCAGCAGAGGGATTTGGTGAGTAGATTTGGAATCTGTGTGAAATTGTCTTGCTTTTTGCTATTTGTCTTTTTCTGATAGCACTAAGCTACGGGCTGCTAGTTCCGGAAACATGCAGAGTGGGCTGACTCGTGACAAAATTATAACTATTTTATTTTAATAATTATTTTAGTTGGTGTTTAAGTTGTGTTAAAATGGCTGACTAATTATTGTAGCCCAGGTTTTCTTGTTTAATTTGATGTGTAGCATCAATATATTTGTTCATGATTATTGTAATGTTTTACACAGTTTAACTAAAATTTAAAAAAAAGGGCTTAAAAGGTTAAAAAAAATAAAATAATAATGACTCAAACTTGTTCTTCAGTGTCTCCTTTAAGGTTGACATCTCTGATTGAAGTATGTATGAGCTTTGTGTGAGCGAGTGTGTTTGCATTTGTGTGTGGGAGACATACACACCTCTCCTTCAGGATGAACAAGGCTCCGAGCTGGATGAGAACGGTGGAGGCAAAAACTGCCAAAACCTCCAGTCTTTCAAACCTGGAGAGATAAGGATAAAGATAGAGATAAATATATTGTCATCCATTCGGGGACAAACCATCAGCCAATACTCCTCGACAGGCCAGTCTGCTCATTCAAAGACCAATGGCGCTCTTTTGAAGAGACCACCCTGGTTTAAGATCACCAGGAAGTGATGCAGAGTTTGGCTTTATGTATCATCTTCCTAGACCTGTGGAACTAAAACGCCATGCTGTAAAAACAGGAAAGGAATAGCACAAAGCATATTATTAGAACAAAATATTCCTTGGTTTGAAATTTACTTCCAGAGTGGCATCAACACAAACGTGAAGTTAGAGGTGTGCCATGTCCGAGCCTCAGGACACATCCTTGTTTGCTGAAACTTTACTGTTCATGCACAGGAGCATGACTTCTTCATCGGGAGAGAAACACATAACCACTCACTTTCCCCACAGACATAATCATGACGTTAACCAGAAGAAAACCTGCTGAAGGTTTTTAGAACATCATCCCGTCTGCAGAAGTCAGACATTATTCTCACATTATTTAATCCAAACATGTTAAACATGAACTTTGATCTGAATCCAAACTAAATAAATCTAGTTTGACAAAAAAAAGAAGTTACAATATTGTTTAATTGTCTAATTTGACAAATGAACCTACATACTGAAATCTACAATAATAAAGAAATTTTGATTTATAGAATTCCGGAAATAATTTGCTTCAATTCGGCATGAATGAAATGAAATGTTTACCAGGAATCAATGTTTAGTTGTAGAAATACATGTATAATAATAATGCATATAAATTATTAACTTGTATGAGACTGATTGCATGAAGAAAACATGAGCAGAATGCAAGTAACGGGCAGATTCACGGTTGTAACTGTTGCCGACCTCCTGAACTCCTGACCGGGTCACGGGGTCAATCCTGTCACAGTCTGTACAGGATGAGCAGCTTTGTCTCGGTGAGGGGTCCGCTGGGCTTAAGGGGGCTAAATCTGACACGGACGGTCAGTGATCTGACGGTCGGCCTCAGAAAAGCAGAATAATACCACTGAGCTGCGTGGACTCGTGTCACTATGCATGCGGAGGGGGGAGAAGGCGAGGGCTTAAAAATACTAAGAAATATATATCAAGCAACAGATATCAAGATGGTGAAGCTGCAATTAAAGCAGGATTTTAGGTATTTTACAAAAGTGCAGGTTTAAGTTTAGCTTCTGGATTTGACTTGAACAACAGTTCCCCATCAAAACTGGGCCCGAAACAAGATTTGCTTTAAATCAGAATTATTTAGTGGCCAATTGTATGTGCAATACAAGGAATTTGACTCACAATATGGTCACAAATGAGCACAATACCATCTTGGCTTAAGCGACAAGGTGCAACAGTCGATCCACATGGAGAGCTCAGTGCAACAGGGATTTTTCTTCATGCAACTTTTATCGTGAAGTTAAAAAAATAAACAGCTTCTCCTATCAGAAGATCGGCTTTTTCAAATGTTACATTTTGTCTGACGGTCTAAAAACTTTGTTCAGTCACCTGCAGGTTAATAGGTTGTCTATGTTTGCTGGGGCTGCAGGATGGACACAAATCCCCCCCCCCCCCCACACACACACACACACACACACACACACACACACACACACACACACACACACACACCCTCCTACTACGAACAATCGAAGCACGCAGTTTGGCCTGATCGCCTCCATGCTGCCGGGTCAAAAGGTCACGCTTTACATTGTCAAAGCTCGTTGTCTAATCTAAACGGGCGCCTTATAGAAAATCTGCCGTCTGCTGGATAATGACTCATCATCCCCGATATTGTGAATACAGCACAAGGGCCAATTCCCCCTGAAATCCTGAAATAAAGACTCTACTAACGATGAGTGATGTTTTTGGTTTGTTGTCATCTCGTCACAATACTGGTCAGGATGTTGTCAGGATCTGCCTTAGTCAACTCGAGACGTTGATCCACATACTATCTCTGCTAAAAGATTGAGAAGAAATGCTGTAAAAAGTGTATTTTTAAGCACTTTAAGCATTTTTAAGCACAACACAAATGAATGACTTAGTTTGTGTCGTTGAAACATGTTTTTGCAGTCAGTGCACAGCCATTAAAGGATAATTTCTTACAGGTGTGTGTCTGTAGTAATGTGTGTATGAATACAAGATGTTCTTCTAAACTACAGCCTGCATCACTGAACTCCACAACAGAAAAACAGGTTGAATGTAGATCAAACTACAGAACTCCTACTTTGAAGAAAAGGAGTGTGACGCTGCTGTTGGCTAAACTGGGCAATCTGCTGCTGAGCCATTGTTCTCTTACCGGCAGCCCATTGACACACACATGCGCGCACACACACAAAAATAGGCTCAAATAAAGACACAGCATGCTCAGATGTAAACTCAAGCACAAGCCCACATAGACAGACACACACACACACACACAAACAAACAAACAGCCGTATTATGGGAGTCAAATGAAGCCGAAAAGCAGATTTCCACTTGATCACCACTCTGCCACACCTAAAGGTCAGAGGTCTCCTGTAAATACACGGTTTGGCCAATTCACTGACACACACACACACACACACACACACACACACACACACACACACACACACTTGGGCTGAGCCAGACAACAGTAACTGAAGCTTTTCTGTCGATGCTACATCTGTGTTTACAGTGTGTGTGTGTGTGTGTGTGTGTGTGTGTGTGTGTGTGTGTGTGTGTGTGTGTGTGTGTGGGGGGGGGGGTTCTGTGACAGCAGTCAATGAGAACACAAACAAACACAGATGGAGCTTTGACTGAACACCTAACAATATAGATGCACGGTACAACAGAGAGATAATTATGGGGAACTCACCCAAACGAGTAGACCTGACTGGGCTTCTTCATGGTCACCCAGGAGCTGATGAGACATGTGATCAAACTGCAGAGGGAGGAGAACAGGTTATAGATACAATATCATTTTGAGTGGCAAAAAAAAAAAAGTCAGTGAGAGACAAATGGCAGACAATGAAAACAGAAACAACAGAGAGGTCAGCTAAAGTTCACCTCTTCTGTAATTTATCTTTTATTCATTATAATCTCTGAATGAATGTTTCATGAGTGGAAATTCTCCATCAAAACAGAAAACCTGGGCACAGCTGAGCAGACAAAGAGTGTCGTCTCACATCCCACACGTTTGTTTCATAATCAAAAATGATCACGCATGGATCACAGTTGTTTTCATAATTTTTTTTTTTTTAAAAAGACAAATCTATTTGATATCATATTAGATGAAATAAAGAATTAAATCTTCACAAGAAGCAGGAACCAACAAATTGCGTTTTTGGGACATTGTTCATTAATTAAATTCAGGTTTTTGTTCTCTGTCTCTCTGTTCAAAAATGAATATGTACAATCATTTGGGAACAAAGCTCATGTTACAGAGGATGCAGAACACGCTCACCTGAACAGGTCGAAGATGGTGAGGTACGTGTAGGCGGTGAGGGCTGAAAGGACACAACAGAAGAACAAAGAACATTCAAATTCAAGGCCATTCATAACACTGGAACATTACGAAGCAAGTTTGACATTTGATCAGCGAATTCATAATGTTGATGGTGGTACGGAAAGGAAAGCAAGATTTTAAAAATAACACGCAGGCTACAAAGGAGAGCGAGCGGCGCTCCTCTGGCCCCACGCTCGCTCTGAAGCCTCGGACCTGAAAACATGCCGAGTGTACGATTCCTGGCATTGTTTTAATCCAGATATGCAGAGTCGTGTATTCTCCGTGTGGAGAGCGTGTTCACATAAGGAAAATGTGTTCCGATGCCCTCGGCATGTGACTTTCCCTGTACGTCGGGAAAACGCATCAGAACGCAAACAATAGTGAAATAAAATAATTATGGCTGCGTTTTATTTTTCAATGACGGTTTTGCTAAATGCTAAAATGGAACGTCACCGTCCTCGCTCTCCATAAACGACAGCCGACAAAAGAACCGTTGAGTCTCTTTCGAGCGGCTTCAAGAAATACAACACTTAACTATTGATTTATTATGGGCTGTTGCGGCGATGGCATCAGCTTTATCTCGGTGTAATTATGATGAAGTTGTGTTTTCTCAGGTCTGAAAAAGGTGAGACCGTCAGCAGGTACTTGACTGGATAAGTGGCCGTGCAGCTCGTCTGCCACTGAATTAAGTGAGCGAGCCGTCAGGTAGTGAGCCAGGCTTTCACTCACCTGGATGGCAGCCAATCAGCCAATTAGAAAACAGGTAAGCTGGGTCAGTTAGCAAAGTCAGTTAATTAGTCAGTGAGCCAAAAAGCCAATAAACTAATCAGTCAGTTAACCAGCACAGAGAGATGCAGTGCTGGCTGTCTGTCTGTCTGTCTGTCTTAATGCCAGTCGACCAGCTTTCTGTAATCAGGTTCTGCTGTGTTGAGGGGGGGGGGGGGTGAGGGATTAGAGCGGCTTTGTGCGGAGAGGAACATTTTGTTTCCCCACTACCGGTGTCCATGTTGGCCAACCTGACACCATGTAATCCTGACAGAGGCCCGCGGCGAAGGCCCAGAGAGACAGACGGGCAGCAGGGCTGAGGCGGAGAGACACATGGACGGGCAGAGGGGATGGACTGAGGGATGGACGCAGTGAGACGGCCGGAGAGAGTTTAGAAGACAGACAGACAGACGGGGTGAAGGACGTTTATACAGACAGGCAGGCAGAGGGAATGAGTGAGAGACAATCCCCAACACTGGGGGTGAAAGAGTTACAGTAAGGAGGACGATATCTACACCAGAGGAAAAGTACAAGAAATATAGCGGTGTCAAAAATCAACCCCTTAGTGTATATATACAAAAATACTCCATAGTTAACTCTTTAACGACTTTAATGAAAACATTATCAAGCATGTATTTTAAAAAAGGAGAATAACTTGTTAAAGAACATGCAAACTTAAAGAGCTGATGAACTCTTAAGTCTGGTTTTTCTTGCTGATTTTTTTAAAATTTGTTTAAATCAGCCTTGATACGCATGTAGTGGAGTACGACAATCCTTCCCTCCGAGACGACGTGGTGGAAAAGTAGAGTCTTAATTTTTAGTGTGAAGCCTGATTTATGCAGGTTAATTGAACCGCTTATTGGTAATTATCCGTTTCATTGTGTTCAATGTCGAACCTTTTAATTGTTTGAAGTCCTTTTGCCATGTCCTGTGGTTATTTGGATATGCGGCAGCTCGTCTGCCCGCAGGAATCAATGAGGTCTAATGTCATCGTGTTGTGTTGGATTAAAAGCAGCAGACAATAAAAGCAATAATAATACAAACGCTGACATCACAGTGACCCTGAAACGGGCCGGGACCAAATCAATAACTGGGCTGAAATTTCCCCTTCGCTGTGCTCGGATGGGCTTACATGCACACAACACACACACCCCCTCACACACCCAGACACACACACACACAGAACCCGATTCAATTTCTTTCTAAAAGTCTCCTGCTTACAAACACTGACACCCAGAGGACGTGTGGATGTGATACCAGAGCAACAAACATTATTCTTGTCCATCACACACAAACACACATCAGAATAATCGTAGAATACGATCAGACCTGAAACAGAACTACACAAACACACACACACATCTTAACACGTGCAGAGACATTAAGAGACACGCACACACACACACACACACGGTCGTCTCACAGGACCTGAACTCAATACCCCGAACAGAACGACTGATTCAAATCCCCGTTTTCTTCTTCTTTTCTTTTCACAAATGATCGATAAAGAGAAGCTGGTCAACTCACTCTTCTTTTATGATTCCTTTCGTCTAATTTAATACTCCTTCCCTTCCATTACTGCCCTTCTTCCGCTTTTCATGTGCTTTCAAACAGCAAACGGTGGAAAGAAAGATGGCAAGAGAATGAAGGAAGGCTTTAGAAAAGGTAGGAGGAAGAAGGGAAGAGAGCAAGCGTGGGGTGGATAGACGGATAGACAGATGAGAGAGGAGAAATACGAGCAGAAGGATGAATATTTAATGCTGTCTGCAGAGAAGCCACACACACACACACACACACACACACACACACACACACGAGTGAAGTATTCAAGAAATATAAAAGCATATTTTTTAACAAGATTCGTAACCCTTTGAACCCCCAAGCAGTTTTGGGTCTACGAATCAATCATGGCTCCCTAGTTGCGCTAAGGAGCACGGAATTATTATTATTATTTTTTTTTTTTAAAAGGTATCTGGTTAAAGCAAAATTATTCGGAGCGAGACTATAAATGAGACACGTGTAATAAAGGTTTTTGATGAAATATCCCAATTTTAAGGTTTGTTTTGGTTGATTTTTCTGACGGAAACGTTCGTCACGTGTGATATTGGCTTATTTTTGTTTTTTTAAAGCTTCTGGCAACGATAAACAATGTAGTTTTGGTGATTAATTAAAGGAAACACGCTCTTCAATCCCTCCAGTGGGTTTCGTGGGTTCAGAGGGTTTAATTGTGTAGATTGAAAATCCACAAAAACAACAAGCGCATCACACAGAATTGGCCACATGAGACGGGACTTAACTGCATTGGTCGAATACAACAAAGTACATTTACTCAAGTACTGTGCTTAAGTACAAATATGAGGTACTTTTCTTTTAATGCCTTACTTATACTTACTCGACTAAAATTATTCTGACAGCTTCAGTTATTTTGCAGATTAAGATTTGAAGTACAACTGAAATGAATGGTTTCAATTATGTGATTAATTATTTAAATCCAACAGTAAGATTCTGCTATTTACATTAATGTGTGACTAATACACTGCCTGAAGGCGAGACTCTCTCACACACACACAAAACATACACATGCTGGATGTGCCAACCACAGAGTAGCAGCGTAGTGTCACTGGTTCCGGTAAACAGTAAAGTGAGACCCAGAACACACACACACACACACACACACACACACACACACACACACACACACACACACACACACACACACACACACACACACACACACACACACACACACACACACACAGTGTCAGGTCAGCTCTTGTGTGCTGCAGATGTAAACTAAAAGCTTCTATCGAACGCCTCAACTGCTGCGGTGAGGAGGCTCTCCAGGGAGGAGGGATGAGAGAGTGAAGAGGAGGAGGAGGAATGAGAGAG
>NC_136602.1:6058847-6208847 GCF_910589615.1 Taurulus bubalis
CTGCCATTAGGAAAACTAAGCGCTGGTATGTTCCTGCATTTTTCAGTCCTAACAGGCCAAATATTCTCAGATTAATGAGAATATGTGCTTCTAAATGTAGGAATAAACACATTTTGTATCATCTTTTGTACCTTGGGAGATGACTCCCATATCTGCCAGTGTTGTTATCATTGTTTTGTGCAGAATTTTGAAGTAAAAAAAAAAAATCAAAAAGTGATGCGTATGACGTCCGCATTAACTGTCTTGAGTCACGGCAGTTCTCGTGGACTCTAACACGCGGTCGCAGGACGACCGTGATCCCAGATGGCGGCCGGCTCGAGCTACACCATCACATTCATGAGAGGGATGGATTATACAAGAGGCTCACAGACAGCTCTCCGTTGACTCTCCAACTACTCCGTCTTCGTCTGAGGTAACGCTAGTGAGCTAGCAATGGAAACAATCTGTATTTATGGTTTTGAGATATGGTGGCGGAAAGATGTTTCAATCACAGTTTAGTCATCCTGCATTTTTTCAGGGGAAAGAATGTGGATCGTGTCCAAGCTTGAAGGACGTTTTAATTCAATGCTTTACCCGTATCACCCAAACAGGGCAGTGAAACACAGGAATCATCACTGTTGTCACAACCAAACAATACTACAAAACGTCAAACATTTGCTAGTTCCAGTTTCTCAAATGTGAGGATTAGCTTTTCTCCGTTTTTATTTGAAATTTGTATATATATATATATATATATATATATATATATATGTGTGAGTTTATTGTTCACTTTACTGTTCACTGGACACTACAATATGTTTTTCCATTTTCTAGATTAAAAAAAAATACATGATCGCTAATGGCAGCCCGAGTGTTTTGCAGTGGATTGTCCCCTTTAAAAAAAAGGTGTGATCCCACGGGAGCAGATTCACAGACATCATCAGCGTATTTAGGTGATCGAGACAAACCGAAATGAAAAGCAGATGTGGTGACTGTATGGGGAGAAGGAGGCGCTGATCTCTCTCTCTCTCTCTCTCTCTCACAAACACACACAGGGTTACTGTGAGTGTGTGTTGGCTGTACTCAAGGCCCCTTGGGACGAACTGCTTCACCAGCTGTGTTCTGACACACAGGAACACTGAGGGCCTGGGGACAACACACACACACACACACACACACACACACACACACACACACACACACACACACACACACACACACACACACACACACACACACACACACCTCAGATCACATATGCACATTCAACCATCTCTGGATGAGAAACAAACAAACAAACTAATGGATATGCACACAAACACTGCGCAAACAAATTGTTTTATTTTTTGACCTCCACGCTTTCGTGTATTCGCCCTCCTCTGGTCTGAACGGTTCATGACATATGCAAAATAATTTGTTGGATCAGTGTCAGAAATATCACATTTGCTAGCCCTGTTTTTAAGTGCGTGTCCTCTATTGAAATATGAACATGTTAAATGTCAAATACGGTTTGGTTTTTATCTAAATGAGGAAGAGGAGAAAAAAATGGAGGAGAGAAGCAGGAGGAGGAGTGTTTAGTCGTCTGTGGAACAGACACTTGACCTGGTTTCTCAATGCTGCTCTGGGCCGAAAAACAGCTGGAGACACACACCCACACAGAAATAAACATAATACACTAGACAGCTGGGAAATAATACAACACTATCGTACATACTGACTTTCAATGGAATATTGTGAATATATTGTTATGGGGGGAAAAACAATTACAAAATGTATTTGTACCTCTTAGGGACAAAGATCCATCTCGGCTGAACTGTTCACAACTAAATTTCACACAAAGGCCATATCCTGTTATGAGGGGTCACAAACCTTGGGTTCATGCCAATTTTTTGAATTGTGGTTCGGAGTTTTGTGTTGTCCGTATACTGCGACCAGATCAGTCAAAACCACATTTACAAATGGATTACAGAGACTCTAAAACGAAGCAACAATAAAACGTTCAAAATTGTACATGCACGAGAGAAAACACACACACACACACACACACACACACACACACACACACACACACACACACACACACACACAGTGGAGATGGAAGACAGTCTGTCCATCCATCAGCTGGGAGGAGAAGAGGCGACAAGAAGGTGGGATCAGGGGAACGAGTGATGGGAGACTGACAGAGGTGAGAGACAGGAGAGAGAGTGAGTGGGTGAGTTTAGGTGAAAGGCAGAGTGTAGGTAGGGTGTGTGTGTGTGTGTGTGTGTGTCAGAAAGAGAAAGGGGAAGACATGGGTCTAAGTGACACAAAGGAGTGGGCTGTCTGTGATTGTTGGAGTAAGAGAGAAAACAAGGAAACAGACAGACTATTGGACAGACACACCGATGCCTAAACTGCTGTGTGTGTGTGTTTTTATACGTGTGTGTGTGTGTGTGTGTGTGTGTGTGTGTAAGGTCCGGTGAGACAAAAAGCTGATGTCTTTGCTTTGTAAGACTGAAAGCTGATCCAGTTGTCCAATGCACAATTTGATACGAGAGGACCAGCACACGCACACGCACACACACACACACACACGCACGCACGCACACACACACAGACAGACACACACACACTTCTGTAGAATCATCATCGGCTAATGTTTCAGCAACAGTGCAACAAAGACTCTGCTTAAACAGCACTTAGACACACACACGGACACACAACCCAACCTTTATGTACACAAACATACAGCAGCTGGTTGTCATCACCGAGTCAATTAAAGTAGAGTAGGTTTAAAAGTAGAATCAACTGCAGGAAAGTGTCAGGTGAATTGAGAGAGAAGACGGGATCGGTTTAATGACATTCTTTTCTACTTACTTAGAAAGAACAAGAAAGAACTGGAAAGTTAAAGTTTAGTCTTGGATCTTCATTAAATCACTGCATTTACACCATTGTCGTCTGAAGGCCAAATGATGTCAAGAGGAAGTGGAGGATGGCCCCCTGTGAGCCATGACATCATCCTTTAGCTAAAGGCTGGTATAGAGGAGCATGCAGCAGCTAAATAGCCAGATACGTTTCTCAGGAAGAGACCAAACCGGTGCCTTCACGACTTTGTAAGGCGATAGTATGCTCGTCGCATTTTGATCAGGCTCTGCTGCCCCCATGTGGCAAAGATTCTGCATTCATGTCTGCTTCCCACTCAAAGTGGGGCAACTTAGCGAGCTCAGTCACTCGCTCACATTAATTCTACTGTAAGACACAATATTGTTAGTTTGTGATCTTCTCCCCAGAGTAAACACATTTGTGCATCTCAGAGAAGACGTGTCTGCAGCATGTTCCCTCCACAGTCAGTGGGCTGGAAAAGATTCATACACACATACTGCACCCTGGGCCCATGCTATCTTAACTAACGCGTAAACACACGCACACACACACACACACACACAAAATGAGATCAGGACCAGTGGGCCTGGATAAGTTGCCCTCTGACTCTCTCTTTCTGCAGCTTCCCAGGTCGACGACGGGTTAACCGCCTCAGTGCACCAGCAAGGCATGCATGGAGTGCATACCGCCGTATGTGTGTGTGCATTTATACGTCTGTTAAGCCGTTAGTCATGAGCTAATGTGGCCAGAGCAGTGTGTGTGTGTATATACAGTATATATGTGTGTTTCCATGCATGTAATTCTGCAGCAGAGTGCAGGCATGTACAGCCTGTACATATGACGCTCTGGAACATGGCATTAGACTTGCAAAGGGACGTGTGTGTGTGTGTGTGTGTGTATGTGTGTGGCTGACAACCTTCCATGTAGGTTATGCTTAAAGTAAACGTGGAAATGCACTGGAGGCGTTGGATGTACATGTACATCAGATACACAGAGCCGTACTGAGACACATGAGCACGCTGCTCAAACTGTCGCTGTGTGAGATCGACGGCTGAGGGTGAATGAGAATAATGAGTTCAGTTTGTTTAGAAACCAGCAGAGCAGACAGGTCAGTCAGCCCATCTCACAAGAAACCACTCAAAATGGAATATTTACATTTGAAATAGATTACATTTCAATTATTCCACTTGCTCTGTATCCGTTGTTTAAATATCAAACTTATATTGGATATTTGGGGTGGGCGACATGGATAAAATCCTTTATTACCGAGTCATATTCATTGTGACATAGCACATTTTCTAGAAAGTCAATTGATAAATACGTAATGGATAAAGAAGAAAAGAAAATCAAGCAGGATTGCTCCAGTTTGGCTAGTCCGGCAAATTAACTACCTGAAAACTACACCGTCATATTGATACTGTATAAGAATCGAACAAAAATCAAATTCTGTCCCAAAGCAGTCCTGCTCAGTGAATTATTAATGCGTCCCGGTAACAGTTTAACCTCCAGCAATGCGTCACTCGACATCATTCAATCTGTCGGGTAAACGGAGTGGAGAGAAAGCAAGAAAGTCTCCAAAATAACACTACTGAAGGAGCAGATGGACGTCTGAACGTGTGAACACTGGGGTGGTGATCATGTGAGCGGAGGAGACTTTAAACAGGAGGAGGAATCTGACCGCCGGTGTTGAGACGGGGGCCGCTGTCTGCTCCTGCTGTTCTCATCGGGGGCCGAGTATCGACGGCGGGGTCGCCTTCCCCCGCTTGTTCAATACCTCTGTCCTCCGCTTCCTGTCTGCACGACACCCGACGCCACCGCACTGTGTGTGTGTGTGTGTGTGTGTGTGTGTGTGTCTTATGCTGCAGTATTTGCTGGTGAGCGGGGATAAGGTTGCATGTTGTTCTTTTCGTGGCAGCATTTTCCTGAGTGATGGAATCCCTGAGAGGATTTAATGTTGGTGGCGGTCACGAGCCTCGCTGACCATAAACACAGCCGTCTCACTGCAGAGCTGTCTCACTGCACAGCTGTCTCACTGCACAGCTGTACGCTGGACGCTCACCACACCCACAGACAGGCAGGCAGAGAGAGTCAGCACTGAAATGTGTGAATGTTTACAGTCAAATTAATGAATAAATGACAAACCAACTTAATTATCCAAACCTCAACACACACCCTGAATCACACCTGACCCAACATTTAACTTACTTTACAATACACCATGTATCTGATGGGGTCTACAACAAGAATTGACCTTAAAATCTGCTAATTTCTCCCATGGCCTTGCATACCTGCAATCAATGCAATACACTCCATGTAAAATAGGTGAAATTTAGATATGTCTGTCTTCGTGTGTGTTTCAGCCTCCTAAATATAAGCTTGTCACATCGTCCAGAGCGAAACCAGCGGACAGCTCAGCTGAGGCAGAGGAATGGTTTTAAGTGCTGCCGCTGCAGCTCCGCACACACAGCCCATGAGATAAAACAAACACACTCTCACAGCGAGGACCAACACTGATGTGGGAGACAGTGACAAACAATATTTCATGCAATTCATTTAAAAAAAAAGGCACAAAAAACTCTGCATCTTAATGTTCTTAATGCAATCTTTACTGTAGCAGAAAATTGCAACAGTAGAAAATCATCATCATAAAATAATAAAAATACATACGAGCAAAAAGATGATCAGGCGGGTTGGAGACAAACCAACAGTTTATCCAGATGAGCTAAACCACTGTATTTGGGGGTAAAACTGAAAATGCGCACACCTGAGATGTGTATGAATGAATCCCACAGTCAGTGCAGTGGGTCAAAGCTGAGGCCGGATGTTTGTCTGTGACAACAGACAGTTTAGGTGATAATTTGACCGTTAACCTTCATGATCTCTTCCATATAAGTTTGACTAACTTGGAGGTTTGTCTGATCCTGAATGATTGTGTTTAAACTTTAGTGAGTGAAGGATTAATATGAATAGGAAATTCTAATTTAAAAGCTAGAGTTGGTATAAACCAGAAATATCCTTTAAAACCTTTTTTGTAATTGTTTGTATGTGCTATTCTCCTGCTTTGCACCATATTTGGGCAGAGGAAAAAAAGAAAAAACATGTTCGTCAATATGACAGATGCGTTCTCTGTGTTGTAGCACCAGAGGGTGAAAACAGACGCTGAGAAGGACTCTGTTTCTTCAACATGCCCTTTAAAGTGCCATATTTTGAGGGAGGTGACCCCCCCCCCCCCCCCCCCGACACACACACACACACACACACACACACACACACACACACACACACACACACACACACACACACACACACGATCAATCTGAACCCCTGTGGTAAGACGGCACTGCTCATACACTTCCTAAGACATGTTCAGTGTGTGCTTAAAGCTGCAGCTCACACACACACGCGTTTTGGTGTGCACGTATTAAAGTGTGTGTGTGTAACTGTCAATCTGTGTTTACTTTGTGTAGACAGGTATCTCCGCCTGTTAATGTCTGCTTCCCGAGTCTCAAAGTGTGTGGGTTTTTTTCTGCGTACATCTGTCTCTGTGTGTCAGTTTGCATGTGTCTATCTGTCACTGTCTTTGTTATATATATATATATATATATATATATATATATATATATATATATATATATATATATATATATATATGTGTGTGTGTATTTGTGTATGTGTGCTCACCCATGCTGTTGGTGGAGCTGCACCACATCAGCAGACAGCCGGTACACAGCAGGTTGAGAGCCCCGAACAACAGGATCCTCCACGACTGAAAACGACAACAAGCAAACAAAATAACTGTTTAGGAACAAAAAGGAAAAAGAGCAGAGTGGCTCAACCTTCTGCTTGAGGCCCAAGGGGGAGGGGGGGGGGGGCATTCATTATGAATAGTTTTTTTAACGGAATGTTCTCTTTTTAAAAAGCTGGCGGGAAAACAAACTGAAGACCCGACAGCTGAACACAGTTCTCATAGTTGGTTTTACGAATGTTGATGAAAAAGGTTAATTACAGTCAATATCATCAGCCCCATACATGTAGAACAGGAGTAGGCAATGTGGAGGAGCCAGGGATCGAACCGCCAATCATCTGATGGGAAGACGACCCGCTCTGCTTCTGATCCACAACCTCCGCTCTGATTTAAATACTCACATTGTCTTTCTATGACCCGCCCATTTTAGATGATCAATTTAGATGATCAATGGTAGAGAAGGGTCCCAAAAGGTCTTTTTTTAAACCTAGCTCACTCAATTAACTTCCAGGAGCTTAATGGAACCTTGGAAGGAACAAAAGACCAATTTAAACGTTTAAATAAAATTTAAAAAGACAACCAATACCCAGATGAACAAGTCTAATCACAGATGGACAGGAAGCTCGTAGTTGCTTTCAAGAAATGTAGTCGGAAAATGATTGAGACTCCAATCATTCTCTGGCTCCAGCATCTAAAGAGTGAATAACTTCGGTTTTAAACAGAACATGTTTGGGTTTTGGGCTGTTGGTTGAAGAAGACAAGACATTTGAAGACGTCACATTGGACTCTGGAGAAATCCAATCAACGAAAAAAAAAAAATATTGTAAAAATTGCCTGCAGATTAATTGGTGACGAAAATAATAGATATTTGCAGCTTGAGTCCCACCTCTCTAGATTGGGCCAAGCTCCAAAAACACTGGGTCCTACACATCCCATAATGCAACTCACTAGCATCTTTCGTTATATTCGTGCACAAGCCCAAACACAGTACAACCGTGAGGACACGGAGCTCCTCCAGAGCCACAGAAGATATTCTCCAACTGTTTTCTCCTGAACAGGGTTTCCCCGGCTGTCAATCAGCGTCCCGTGGCAGACACTCTGACAGATGACCAGCCGCCGTCCAACCTAAATCCAAACCTACAAAACCGACTGGGAGCTGCTGGGTTTTGGCTGCTGCATGCGGAGTGAGCTTCCTGCCCTGCGGTCGACCTGCTGTGCCGGGAGATTTGGGGGAAATCTCTGACTGAACGAGTGACTGCAGTCTGAATCAGTTCATCACAGAACTACCAGCTCAGGGGAAGGTCACATCCAGAGCAACCGGAGAGCAGGAAACATGCCTAGTGCTGAGAAAGAGCAGCTCTGCTCATATGGAACGTCAGCAGGTCTGATTATGATAAAACATCAAAATGCTTTACAGTATAAATCAATTTCAAGATGTTTTATTCAGGAGCTGCAGTCACAAACTTAATTACAAAAACACTGTAATGACTAAAGAGGACAAAGACCGAGCACTCAAAATCCTTCCATTGCTCTCTAGAGAAAAATATAATAACATGCAGTACATATTTAATTATCCGGTCTGACTTTTAAAATAAAGACTGGAAATGTTTTCTATTTAAGTACATAACTGGATTATAAAAATACATACAGGCAGTTGTACGATCAAGTGAAGGTGAACGCGTAGCCTGCAAAGTGCCCGTCCAGAGATTATAATTTTTTGACAAACGTGATGCTGTTCCTCTAGATTATCTTTCGGCTGCAAAAACTACTTGGTTAAGATTTGGGGGCTATGGACTGGTGGTGGAGAACAGGACGTGAACTGCGGTCTCTGTCCACCACAAAAGTCTTCCTCCGAGGTTTTATGAGACATTTCATCAAGGTTGTTATGTTGTTTAAGTGACATGGACAAATGACGAAAAACATAATTTTTTTTTGTCCGTACAATGTGTACCAGAGGCCATTCAACACTGTTTGTACTCCATCCGCCAAGATGTATGTTCAGCAAAATCTTCAATGAATACAAAAAAATTTAAACCGTGAGTCTAAATTCGCCCTCAGAGCAGAAAGAGAGAGTGCGTTTGTGTGTGTCAAGAGGGAAATAAGAAATGGAGCAAGGGAACGAACGTGTGTGCGTGTGTGTGTGGCGTGCGCGTGTGTGTCCTGGCCTGTCACTTTGCGTTGGAGTCATATGCCGTGGTGGGGAGCGCCGAGTGCTGTGAAATCTACAATTACTGTGGTGTGCTGTGTTATGACAGCACTAGGGCGTCTGGTGACAGCACTAGCCAGCGACAGGCATGGGAGACCCACAGAGTGTGTGCGCGTGCACGCGTACATGCGTCTGTGTGTGCAAACAGAGCGACAGCACTTGGCCCAAAACATTTCCCAACCCCCCCACCCATTCACATACCCAGACACTCAGCGCCTGGAGGAGAGGGCACGGCTACGGTTGTTAGTCTGACGCTCTGCTGCCCCCGTCTGTCCGTCAGCGGCGGTGCTCGCCTGCATAACGGCGAGCCAGCATATTGAGGTTACAGCGCCTCAGTCAACCAGGTACTGTATTAAATAAGGAGCCCATGCTGATGTCAGGTCCAATTACATCACTGTTCAGCGCCGCGCCACGCTGCGGCATCATCGAGCAGCGCCGGGGAAATGTGTGTCATCGTGACTCATATTAGCCTCTGAAAAAGGGAGGTGGAGCAAGAAGGAGAGAGGTCAGTTTAACCATAACAGACTGGGACTACGTGCAGGGGGAGGAGTGGGACTCTTCGGCCCCGACTGAAATCTGCAGCACGCCGTCACGTCCACGACACGGCTCGCTTTACGGTGGCAATGAAAACACAAATAAACCTCTTCCTCGGAGCGGAGCCGGCGGGGTTCAGCATCTCCAAGGTGGCCGTGTTTTCCTCTCAAAATAAACCTACTTGCATAATAGATCGGCGGCAGCGGCCTGTTTACGTAGACGGGGGAGTTTTTTCGACTCGGCTGCTACGCCAGAATTGAGACGACGTCTGGTCCTCTCACTCTTCTGTCCTCTCCCGTTCCTTTGCTGATGGCCACATTTTGTTAGTGTAACAGCGTTGGATGACCTTAAGCCCAAATATCCAGCACTACAAACATGCAGTGTATGCATGCAATGTTTCTCTGTCAATTCATCCAATAAAAAGTTGCCTCAGTAACTCGATCCTGCTTCAAGAGGACTTAATATCCTATTCAAAAACAGTGCAAACACCCAAACATGTTCAGTGCATGTATTCATTTGTATTATAGAGAACTTTGACTATGTGTGCATCTTTACAGGAAATTAAAAAGGGTCAACTTAACTGATTTTACGAGTCCTGAAAGACGAACAGAGGTTTGTCAAGTCAAGCAGGGTCTTATGAAGCGACACCATTGAGTTGCATTATGGGAGGTGCAGGATCTCGTGCAGTCGGAGCTTGCAGCGCTTTGTGACCCTGCCGATGTGCAATTTCTTCATCCGTCATGGCCAATAAGGAGGATGAGGGTGGCTGATTTGTCACTTTAAATTTAGTTTTCTTTCACTTTTAAGGATTTTGTTATGTTACGGCCTACTCTAACAAAAGTTTCTCCTGTCCAGTTGTCACAGTTGAAACACCTCGTCCGAAGCGTCCTGAGGCCCTTGGTGCCCGTCGGTGGTTTAAAGGCTTCTGAATCTCAGAGAGAACGCTGACAACATCTGATATATTTGGCATAAAATAGCATATATTGGGCGATAAAATATGCCGGCTGTAAAAACTGCAGGCTACCTGAAATCAGATGTGGACAAAGACGTTGTTTTATTTCGCAAAAAGATAACAGGAGACACGAGACGAGGGCGACGAGGAAGCACATCTCAGCTTTCGCCGGTTTGAACTCTGTTTGGTCCCTAAGCCGTGTACGACACCGTGTAATCCAATCCAAGGCTCTATGGGGGAGCAAGACCCCCTGCCAGCGTGTGGTCAAAGTGGATTATAGTACAATGACACTGACACACACACACACACACACACACACACACACACACACACACACACACACACACACACACACACACACACACGTCTGAGATCCTGTTACGTTCATTATCATGGCTCCAGTGTTTTCTTTGTAATTTGTACATCCCTGTGTTGTTCAGAAGCATGTTTACCTTCAACTCTACATCTGTGCCTGTTTTGTTGGGAAACAAGGCAAACTCCTACTTTTTTTCCATGCAATACATTTTTTGACAAAAGAAAATCACTTCAAACCTTTGAAATTAACATGTTTAGGACAAATTAGGACAAACTGTTTCGTAGCGGTGAGTTTAGTGTTACTTCTGAGGTGGAATATTCAACATATTCTCATGAAGGCAGATCACAGCTTGCAGTAAAGGAAGTGCCTTCCTCTGCATTTAAATGTTGTTTATAATTTTCCTAAGAACTTAAAACTGTTACAAGTTTTCCAACTAACAGTAAAAGAAAATGCTGTGAAAGCCCTATTTCCGCTGGACCAGAATTGTTTCGACCTTATTTTACAAGGAAAGCTCATTACTTGAGATGAAGAATCCCTCTACCAGTATCCTGGCCAAGAATTACATGAGCATTGTGTGTTGCATTTGCACAAGAAAAAAACATTTACTGCCCCACTGATTGGAGCTTTCCCCATTAAACAAGTCCATGCTCAGTTGGCCCAACGGAAAATGCTATCAAATCATGAATAAGCTCTCTAATTTCACAATAAGATGCCACTTCTATTGCAGTCTAACTACTCACTGAACCAAAAAAGTAAGAATGAAGTAAACAAGTTGAAGAAAAAAAACAATAATCAGACGTGACGTTAGGTGGAACTTCCTGCAGAAGTGGTTGAAGAACTTTCTATGTGGGTTTGGTTCTATTTCACAACATCGATTGTACTCATTGGTATGTATTGTAACTGAAATGAATCAAAGATGATGACAAATTATGTAAATGATACTCAAAAAAGTATGAATGTGGGTAGAGCAATACATTAAGTGGTCGATGTGTTTTATTCTCCTCTAGGCGTTTGGCTTCTCAAGTTCCAGCTCGAGCTTAAAAGCAGCAAACTAAATTTAAAAAGACGGCCTAAATGATATTAATTTCTGCACTTGTGATCAGTGCAAATAAAATACATAATATACAGAAATTAAGACAAATGTGTGAAGCTGTCAGACAAAGTGGACCAGCTGTCAGCTCGGGGCTGATGGTATTTTACTCACTGCTGCTTTCACTGGAACATGGTGACCTGCTAGAAAAACAGGATTACTGGAGGTGTTTGCAGTACAATGTGATCATAAAGTGAGGATTTACCTCCAGACGCTAACTACCGAGTTAAAACCAGGAGGAATGAGCATGTTTGGATGGTGAAAACCAGGTGGATTTAGTTGGTTGATGATAAAAAATATTTAAAAAATGTAATTTAATTTTGTTGTCTTAAAAAAGGTGCAAGATCTGAGAATGGGATCAATTTGATTGCCCGCCAATGGCTCTAAATATGGCGCGCCTGAGCCGGCGGCTTTTGGCTCGCAGTGCTGGAAGCGCGTACAGTACAAACTACGAAACGGCGAAAGTGCTGACAGAGCTAACGTGGTCAACCTGAGGGGGAACCAGGGCCCGGCTGCTGCGCTTCCGCAACGGCAAACTTGCGTTATCAGTTATAACCTGAGCAACGGTTGTGAGCCAACCAGGGATACACTCACATGCACCAACTGTTGCCCGGCAACAAAGCAAGGAGATGCTCTGACAACAGCAGACACAGAGGGTCAGGTAGACATTTCTCCACTGTCTCTTTAGATAAATAATAGCCGTTTGCTGCTATATTAATGTTCTGAATACAACAGCTCCTTTAAAGAAAATATAATGATATCATATTTAAACACACACACACTTACCCGTCTATCTGAGGTGACCAGCCGGAATTCTTGCTGGAGTTTTCCAAAGAAGGACTTGTGCGTCTTCCTGAATGGATGAATGGTGCCCTGCAAATTAAAACAAATAAATAGTAAATATCAATACTAACTAACTTTTAACTTGAGAATAGATCATGGGACTTCATTTGATTAAGTGTAGTGTGCAGGCTAATAAAAAAGGTGATGGCTGAAATAATTCTGCACAGTTGTCAGGAAATTACATTTAGATTAATTTCGGCACAATCAGTTCATCAAGTCGGTGATAGTGATGCACAGCAGGAGGCAAAGCCTGATCTGCACTGCCACCAAGTGGTGTGTCAGTGTACAACATTGATTTCAGCAGCACAGGATGTTAAAGACACCAGGTAACGATCTAATCTGCAGTGTCTCTTTACAAATGAGAAAGTTATCATATTAACTCAAATATTTACGTGACTTTTTTTTTTTGCTTTCGTCATATTTTTTATGGAACCCCTAAAG
The DNA here is from genome assembly GCF_910589615.1 of Taurulus bubalis. Lineage (NCBI taxonomy): Eukaryota > Metazoa > Chordata > Actinopteri > Perciformes > Cottidae > Taurulus > Taurulus bubalis. Next base: position 6,071,816 of record NC_136602.1, read on the forward strand.
TTCCACTGGACTTTTGTCGACAAATTACTATCTTGTGTCCGTGTCATAAGTCAAAGACTTGACTAAGTCTTAAAACCTGTTCTTAGAAGTTATGCACATACCAGGCCGAGCTGTGGGCTATTTTCGGAAGTAATGCAAGCTCCAGTACAAAGACTTTCTGTGCACGCTGTTATAGAGAAGAGGCAATAAAGGATAGTCATCAACCCTAAAACCCATCCAATAAAACCCCCAAAGACACTCACCAAGACGTATGTGTCGTGCTCATGCTTCTTCCTGTGCAAATGGACATCTGTGGAAGAATACGGATGCCAACATGTAAGAACAAAACACAACATGAAAGATCCGACAAGGAGTTAAGGTTTCTGCAGTTTGGTGAAGATAATCAGATGAAGATAATGGCTCTACGTAAAAGATCACAGTTGAAGTTAATAGAGGGAACAAACCACTATACTGCAAACTCCCTTTCCTAACCTATGATGCAGTGTTGTTATAGTTACGTGAGACAATACAAATTTTGGGGTGTCCTGCAACATTTACAGAGGACGCACTCCACCTTGCAAGTCCACAAACCTCAAAAGAACAAAGTCCTTATTAAATGTAATATCCGGATTAATAATCTTCATGGAAAACAAGCATACGTGCGACATCACACAGCAAAGGACACATTAAAGAGTGAGAGACGATTGTTTCGACCAGCATCGTGCAACTTCATTGACAATAAGATGAACTGCAACAGGATCCCATCAAGGAACAGGAGTCCTCTTCTGGAAATACTTGATTTTATATCACATTTTCATCAATGCGATGATGATGGATTGATCAAGTATCAAATTCCCTGATTTACACAAAAACTGAGATTGTGAGATATCAGTGTCACTTCATCTTTAATGTTTCTCTACCTGGTTACATCTCTGTATATGATACATACATTTTTTTTAAGCCAACACTTTTATTATACTTAAATAAGACTTTGAATGGAAGACTTTAACTTACTTGTAACTGTGTATTTTCACTGTAATAGTAACGTTAACACTGTCGCTTGCTGAAACGTAACACAGGTTCACTGCTAGCTAGATTAGCTACACACACACACACTACACGTCTACAAACAAGATACACGGACACTAAAGGGGCACAAAACTGTACACGGACCATAAAAGACACCGGAAACGTGGGGACTGTCAACAACAATAACAACAACAACGGAAAACCTCCGCTGACGTTCACAGCTGAACTCAGAAACAGCTGTTAGCCACCAGTTTTGCGACGTGTTGTTGGCAGTTAGCCTGCTAGCATAACAAACCTGAATCACAGACGTTAAGGACATCCACCGACACCATGTCAGGTTTATCCAGCGGCCCCACTTTCCTCTCGGTGACTCCGGACGGCACCACGTCCGGCTTCGTGCCGAACTTTCTGGGGTAATAGTCCCCGGCATTGTGGTAAGACAGACCCGAGGACGTGGACATCATTCCGTCCATCGCCATTTTGGACTTCCTGTGTTTCTTCTTCGTCTGGTTTAAAAGCGGCTTGTTCATTAACGCGCACACCGCCCCCTGCTGTAGCGGAGTATGTAGTGTGAGCGCTTCGCCCTGGATTACTTTACATCTTCAGCTAAATAAAGTAATGAAGAAAGGGTTCTTGTACAATCAGCCTGTTTCCAGAGCCGTATAAAGAGGGAGTCGCGTTCACGGTTCAAAAATGCTTGCTAAATATAGTCAATAAACTAATCAGTTTACAATATTCACATAGAGCATATAGCTATATGAATATTGTAAATCGATTAGTATAGTTTTGAGGTAGGCTAGTTGTACTTTACAGAGTATTTCCATTTTCTTTATACTTCTACTCCACTCAATATATGTATTGTATATCCATACATGTACATATATATACATATAGACAATTTAATTAGGGGTTGCTTTCGTTTGTTCGTGCTTGTTGAACAGATGTATTGATAAAGTATTGTTTTTTTACTCACAAGGCTTTTCACTCACAAGTGTTTAACTGAAATAATCTTCACTTCACCTGGTTCACTTCAGCCTCTCTGCCTCTGCTCTGTTTGCTCGCTTAGTTCGGCATGTTTGTACTTGTGTGTATTTGTGTGTGTTGTTCGAGGAGCTCAGCCTGAAACAGAGAGCTGAGGAGATGGTCACTGCAGCACGATTAAAAATAAATAAATATATTAGTACTTTTAAATATAACAGTCACGTCACGGCTTATCAATACTCCGGTCTTTATTTAATTCTGTGTTTTGGTAGGTATACACTGATGACAAATATATAAATGTAGTTATGAAAATAAGATTCCAATTCTGCCAATGCATCTACGTAAATGTTGCTCACTGTTCATTTAGTAGACTAGTATGAATCTGTAACACTTTACTGAAAGACAAAGTGTAGTATAGAAATATTAATATATATTGTATTTATTATGAATATTAATGTGCAAATGAAATGAGATTGTTCTATGTTTTACAGTCAATTGTTCAAATTAAACAACCTATTCACGTTTCAAAATGTTTATTTTATCCACCAAATCATGAATTTAGACAATGAAATGCCAGATAAATTGTTAACATGAATTAATTAACTCATTAGTTGCAGTTCTACTCCTGGATCCAAGCAAACACCAACGATTCAGCCAATCAGGTTCAGGTTCTGCCCATGTTTATGTAGACTGACAGAATATCGTCCCAAACACGGACGAGAGCAAAAACAAAAAAACAAAAATGTAACCATTTTTCAGATGAACCAATAAAACGTTTAAATGTAGATGTGTGCAGAGAGCTTTGCGGTTCTTCAGACATTGAGCAGGAAGAGTCAGCGGGACTTCAAAAAATTATTCATGTAAAGTGCCAGAGAAAGAAATGGAAGCGTGACAGATTCAAGCGTGGAAATGTGTGTATTATGTCTGGGGCCCCAAAGAGCTCTATGTGTGTGTGTGTGTGTGTGTGTGTGTGTGTGAGTGTGTGTGTGTGTGTGTGTGTGTGTGTGTGTGTGTGTGTGTGTGTGTGTGTGTGTGTGTGTGTGTGTGTGTGTAGAATATGCTGCTCATTTGTACGGTAGTGAATGGTAATTTTTGTGTGCAGTTTTTTAAGTGACACAAGTGAGAGGCTCCTGAGCTGAGTGGCGCCCCGAGAGAGAGAGAGAGAGAGAGAGAGAGAGAGAGAGAGAGAGAGAGAGAGAGAGATGAGTGGGAAAAACAAAGTTAAAAGAAACAAGTATCAAATAAGTGGAATCATATACGAAGTGGAAACACGAAAAAGATATGACAGCGAGTGAGACAGACAGATTTATTGCGGTGCAGACTCCATCTGGCTTGCAGCCATGATCAGAAACTGTTTCCCGCCACATTTGTCAACCAGATAACTACAACATGAGCATGTACAACAATGCTGCTGACAATTACTGTGCTGGAATATATGAAGAAAAGTGCAGCTCTTAAATCTGCCAACAACACCTGACTCCGTCATGGACTCTCTTTCTGTCCACTTGAGATAATTATATGTAAAAAAAAATTATATTTAAAACGCACACACATATATTACGCGATAGCAGCATGGATTAATTGTCTCTACAGGGAAATTGTTGATAAAAGTAAAAAAAAAAAGAAGAAAAACCTCAAATAATGGCAGCCCTCCGTGGAGGGTTTGCCATAAAAAAGAGCTGAAAACAGTTAGTGTGAAGTGGAACTATAAAACTTCATAATGCGCCGCAAAAATGAAGCACATGTGCCAGAGAATGAAGGAAATTCCTTCTTTCGAACGTTGCATCCGGCCTCGAACGTTGCATCCGGCCTCAGGTAGTATTTTGGTCATGCACATATACACTTTGTGTCCTGAGTCCTTGAAAAGCTCAAAATCACAATCACAGTTTTTCCAGAGACCAGATCAAGAAAGAAGAAGAATATTTCTTTAAAAAAGGAAGGAAAACATCACTTTGTTGCAAAATTCACATCCTTTCACTTTATCTAATGCACGCTTAAAATACAAATTAATTAGATGTATTTGATGCCCCATGCTCATCATGTTACCCAAAACAGCCGAGTGGGCAAAATGTCTGTCAGTATTTTTGGCAGTTTCCTGTTCTCGCTTTTTGGTTTAACAACTTCCCGGCTTATTTTCATACACTGTGTAACCAAATGTCCGTCCCCCGTCTACAATATAGCCCACAATGCCCGTGTGTACAAAGCCAACTCCATGAAGGAATGGCTTCCCCAGCCTGGGGAGGAATAACTCGACTGGTGGGAGCTCTGACCTCCACCCCGTTCAACACCTTTGGGATGAACCGGAACAGCGTCTGTGAGCCAGACCTGCTCACAAAACACCAGAGTGGAACCTCCTCGCTGATGCTGAATCGCTTCCTGCAGGTTCAACGTCGAGTGGAAAGCCTGAAACCACAAATAAGGAACAATAGAAGAAGAAGAAAAGAGAAAATAAATACATTGAAAGTCAATGGACCGTTACCAAAGGATTTGTACCCACAATGCAGCAGGGCTCCTTTTCATCATTGGCATATGAAGGCAGACAGAGGATGTGCCTTTTGGGAAACCACATGACCTGCACTTCTATTTAACTGAATCTTGATTTCTGAATCCCTCTAAAGCCCTCTGAGACCGGCGGCTGACATTATTGTATTAGAGCGGCTTAGTGTGGAAGCTGGCGCTGATATGTTGGTATTATATAGGATAGGATATATGCTTTATTCATCCCCAAGTTTATATGAAACTAGATGATTGAATGAATCCATTAGTCCTTTTTTTGCGAGGGAAAAACTGGTAAACTCCCCTTTACAGACACACAAACTTTATGGACTAATCCCGTGCAGTTTGAGGCATAAAGTGTGATGTAAATGTGTTATGTTCGCCTCTTCCTAAAATGGTATATTGGACTATTTCTAAACAGCTATGGAATTTGCATGAATCGGGTATAACTGGAAAGCTCTTTTAGGGGCTAAAGGTTTTCTCCCCTTTCTATCCGGTTGTGGGGAAGTTCAGAGATTTTTTTGGGTCTTGTTGGCAACTGTTGCTGCAGTAAACATCCGTAAAATCAAAGAAGTGAATGTCTTTCTGAGCTGCGCAAATAAAATATGATTATATCGTTTTTAGTTGGTAATTGTGTGTGTGTGTGTGTGTGTGTGTGTGTGTGTGTGTGTGTGTGTGTGTGTGTGTGTGTGTGTGTGTGTGTGTGTGTGTGTGTGTGAGTGAGTGAGACTTGGGGTCTGTGGACAGTCTGTCAGCATGTACCTGCCGTCTGGTAAATATTATACAGAGGCATATCGCATCATTCACTTTTTTATAAACATACACATTTTTCTACGTGTGTGTGTTTGTGTGTGTGTGTGTGTGTATGTGTGTGTGCATGCGTGTAGTAAAAGAGGAGGTCCCTGGTGCCTCCTCCTTTTACTACTACCACACACACCCTTTCTCTCTCTCTCTCTCTCTCTCTCTCTCTCTCTCTCTCTCTCTCTCTGCTACTAACTCCCAGTTAGTTACTCTCAGCTGCACAGAAAGCAGCTTCACTTCTGTACTTGTTTTAAAAGCCGAATCATTGCTTTACTGAATCAAGATGAGCACCAACACCTTCACCACCAAAGTGCAGTCCAAGTTGCAGGAGGCCGGGGGGATCAGCGACGAGGAGAAGTTGTACAGATACAACGGGGTGTTGTACCCGCGCCTCATGTGCCCAGAGGATCACCTCAAGGCTCTGGAGAACATCGAGGCCAGAGAGGACGACATCATGCTCGTGGCTTATCCCAAATGTGGTGAGTTTAAAAAAAAGAAGCTTTTTAAAGTCGGAGAGCAACAACCGTCAGATGGTATTACATTTTCTTTTGTCATAAATGATTAATGATGTTTTAAGAGGGTCATTTGTCCATCTGTTAGGGCCATCTGAGCTTTGATCTTTGACCTGCTTTGCGACTGTTGCTTGTAATGTTAATGATTGTAACACTGGGGATGGTAAACTTTTTATTTATTAGTTTTTATGTTTTAAGCAGTGGTAGACGTAGTGCTTAGATATTTTACTGAAGTGAAAGTAGTAATACCACAGTGTAGAAATAGCTCCATGTCCCGCATTTTCTAATTCTAAAGTTAAAAAAAACATCAACATATACTTAAAAGAGGTATAAGTGCTCAATGTGCAGAATGCCCTACTTCAGAATATATATATATATATATATATATATATATATATATATATATATATATATATTTCAATATTGGATTATTATCATTGTTGCATTAATATATTCAACACACAATGTTGCAGCTGGTAAAGAAGGAGCTCATTATATTCAAGAACATCAATTTTCCAATAATTAGTATAAAGCACCAGAAATTGGAAGTACTCAAGTAAAGGACAAGTCCCTCAAAATTGTAGTTAAGTGCAGTATTTGAGTAAACTACTTTCCACCACTGACTCTGATTTTATCCATCAAAGCTTAACACACGAGTGCAAAAGCAGAATTAAAGTGACCGTTCACCCCAACATTCCCAAATCCGCATCTTTCCTCCTACTTGTAGTGCTGTTCATCGATCTAGAATTTTGGAATTCTTGCTGTGAGTTGCCCCGTTTTGGAGATATCGGCCTATGAACTGAAACATCATCTGGAGTAACCGGGTCATGATTTCACGAAAGAGACATTGCTGTTGAGTTTTTTAATGTTTTTTTTTCTTTGGCACTTTGAGTGCTATATAGTCCAATTATATCCCAGAGAAGGCGGTCATCTCTGCGGCCGTAGAGCTGTTAAGTTGCGTAACAAGCGTATCGTCAACATTTAGTTCTGGCTTCTCACGGGACACTTTTATAAAAGTAAAAGTGTCTCAAAGTTGGAGCAAGTGTGCACGTTGTGGCAAGGACGGAGTCTTGATGAATGATTTGACAAAAGGTCACCAGGACTGTGGGGTGGTCACGAGATAAAACAAAGGGGATTGAGAATAGACTTTCCTCTCATTTTTGATTATTTTTTGTATTATTAATTATATTCCAATTCTTGCAAAAGTAGATACAACCGTGTAAAATGCTAAATATATAAGCTAAAGGGACCACACCTAAAAGCATTTGCGTAAAACCCAGTTTGAATTTTATCGGCCGATTGAATGCTTATGCTTCAAACAGGCCCAACTGCACCGACCACCAGAAAGTGAAAGTGAAACTTTAACATTGTGAACAACTTTAGGTTGAGACAACACAACTAGTTGGTTAGGTTTAGGAAAAGATCATGTTTTGGTTTCCAATAAGAAGGCTTGTTGCGTAATACTTGGCGTGAGTGAAGTGTGTGTTTAATATCTGATGATCAAATAAGTCAACCTTGACTTTTGCTTTTACACAGACAGATGTCTCCTGAATGTCTATGAGGCTGATAACCTCCATATTTGAAGGCCTCTAATAAAGTAATAAAACAAGGAGAAAACTAATGCTGAAGATAAACCGATCACAAATAGTGGACTGTGACTCTAGACGAGTGGTTACTTCCTGTCACAGACCTGAATCTTTGCTTCTCCTTTTTTTTCTACAGGTTTTCTGTAAAATCGCAAAGTAGTCTGGCACACGGGAAATGTATGTTTTTACACTTTGGTTTTTGCACGAATAAAAAAACATATAAAAATTGTTACATTTACAGGTGATTTAGAGGAAAACCTGGTCAAATGTTCGAGAGCTCCATACAATAAAGAATTACAAGTTTTATTCATGTGAGTTGGATATTAAAAACTGCCCCTTTAACAGCATCTCCTGAGCCCATCAACCATTCAATAGCCACTTTGCTCACATCAATTTGCAGGACTTCTGGGTACTGCAGTGCATTAATGTGCACTAATACCTGAGTGAATGATGATTTATTGATACGTAAAGGCTCCACGTAACACCACATCTAATCTCTTTCTCTTTAAAACACAAAGCGCTCACAGTTTGGTTTTCCGAGGAAGAAAAGCGTGACATTCCTGCTGTCGCCGCGGTGCGTTCAAGGAATGTGACATGTTTTCTTTTTGGGGTTTACTTTTGAGAGGTTTTTTGCACACCAGCTTGCTGGTGGAGCAACGACACGAAGACAGACTTGTTAATCGCCTTTGGAGGAATGTTATATTACACACACTCATCCTTCATCTCCATGTGTAGGGGCCTGTTTGGCTTGGGGCCCCGCATGGGGGATAGTAGCGCTTATCTATGGGTGTGTGACAGCCCCATCAGCCCGGTCAATGGGGGCCTCTTTTTAAACGGCTAAATGGGCCCCTTTTGATGTTACAGCCGATTATATCAGTGCTACATAGGCCTTTAACAGTGTTTCACTGGTTTCTCTGTGTGTGGCACTACATGGCAATACAGTTGTTTTTCCTCATCCCTGTCTTTCTCGTAAAAATACTAAATGATAAATCACTCCAGCAAATAGCCAGGCAATCTCTGCTGCCATCACCTGACCATACCTGTGTGTGTGTGTGTGTGTGTGTGTGTGTGTGTGTGTGTGTGTGTGTGTGTGTGTGTGTGTGTGTGTGTGTGTGTGTGTGTGTGTGTGTGTGTGCAGGTTTTAACTGGATGGTGGGCGTGATGAGGAAGATCATCACAGAGGCCACAGGGAAGGCAGTGGAATCAAAGATGCCGCCGCTGATCGAGTTTTTTGGGCCGGATGTCATAAATGTACTTTTCTTTTCATGCCACTCTCTACTTACTCTACCATATTCATCTCACTGCTTTAGTTACTTTCCAAATCAAGATTTCTTTACACACAAAACACATGAACGCACGTGTACAAGTACCGCATTAGAAGCCAAACCTCATAAAGTAAACTGGTGGTTAGGAAGTCAATCTGTTGGTGCTCAAAAGTCAAACATAGTGCAGCGTCTTTGCAGTGAATTTTAGTAATCTGAGACAGATGTGTGATCTCTCTTTAGAGAGTTAGATGAGAACGTTGATTCCACTCCATTTGTTGCAATGCTTTCTTCTGTGAAGAACAACCACCATTTTTCCTTCACTTAGTAGTTTTAGTAGTTTCAGACTAAACCAAACCTCAGAGTAATTTTTGACATGCTTATGCTTATTTGAGGTAACTGACAAATATCAACAAATTGCATTCTGCTTGTAATGCTAATGCTAATGCTGAATAGCAGCATATACTTGTATATTGTAACAGATCAAGTTTCTCCCCGGGTCCCCTCAGGGTTTGGGTAAGACTCCCTCCCCAAGGTTTCTGGGGACTCACATGCACCCCGACAACATTCCTGCCTCCTTCTATGCAAAGAAAACGAAGGTAAGTTTCAAAACATCTGCAGCAACACGTTCTCCTGATTCTCCTCATGTCATCAACTGTGATGCAATTATATCAAAGTATAAGAGGTCCTTCCCTGACTCAGATAGAAGACAAATATATTTAAATTTCAAATCTATTTTCCATATTTCTTTCTGACATGTTTGGTTTATTTATGTGTTGTGCAGATTCTGGTGATCTTCAGGAACCCAAAAGACACTCTGGTGTCCTACTATCATTTCTCCAACAACAACCCGGTCCTCCCATCCGGGCAGTCCTGGGAATCCTTCTTCTCCCAATTCATGAGTGGAGATGGTGAGAAAGAAAACACACCTTGAGGTTATCACAAATACCTCGATACCTTCATAAGCAAACAAGGTCATCAGCGAGAAGATTGGCGACTTCTACATAGTTATTCTTTTGTTTGTCATCGGTGCCATCCAGTAACTCTTTGAGCTCAGACTCTTCAGGCTTCTCCTTTCCTTCTTCTTCTTCTTCTTCTTCTTCTTCTTCTTCTTCTTCTTCTTCTTCTTCTTCTTCTTCTTCTTCTTCTTCTTCTTCTTCTTCTTCTTCTTCTTCTTCTTCTTCTTCTTCTTCTTCTTCTTCTTCTTCTTCTTCTTCTTCTTCTTCTTCACTTCTCAGTGACTTTGCTCTTAAGATCTTCCAGCTGGGGCCCTCCTGCCCTCGATATGATGATTCTCCAACTGCATCCTCATTTTTTCCCTTTAGCCGCTCCAAATTAACGTGATTATCCTTTATAATGCAGGTTTTGTGGCTTGAGAACGTTCTGATTAGCATTCATTTCCTCCTGACACCGACCAGACTCCATAAAACACAGAAATTGCCTTGCACATCTCATCGCCTGACTTTATGACTGCAGCTCCGCTGTGTTTATGGGCTAATAAACACTGTGTAAAGCTGACTCAGCCGGGTAATTGTGGAAGTTTGGGATTTGTTTGAGTCCAAGTGGGGCTAAAGAGCCAGTACTGCTCAGTGAATGTTCTACATCAAGACACTCATAAAACTGCGGTTCAGGTGCTTCTCACGCCTTCATGGGCCAAAGGAGAGCGGTTTATCAGTACTTATACCATGACGTATTGAAATCCTTTCTTGAAGTAAAAGTACCCAAAGTATCATTAACAACTATTCAATTATACCTAAAAGGTCAAATAACTGCATTAATTTGTTCACTTCAATAAAACTAGTACCAGAGAGTCTGGGATTTGTTTTATCCTATTTAAGGTCGCGGGGCGCTGGAGGCCATCCCAGCTGATATTGGGCAAAGGTGGGGCACACCTACTGGCATATATTCCACAGTAGGTGTGGACCCCTTTGTTTATATAACACAAAAGGGCCCACACCTACTGTGCATATACATCTAACCCTAACCCTATTGTGCATATATTGCACAGTAGGTGCGGTTTAAAGCAACAGCAAACATTTATTGTGCAGCTACTTTGTCAGATGAACAGCAGAAGATTAACTAGCTCCAGAGCGCTAGTTGTTTTCAGTGCAGCTGTACATTGTGTTTCCAGTGACTGCTTCAAAATAAAAGCCTGAACACTTGAATGCATCCGCAGCAGCAGTTGATAAATGTTGAGTAAAACCGGGAAAACAGTGAGGCGGCGATCTCCATCAAGTGGTAACCCTCCGTGGCTGAAATATAAACCCAAATTTACTGCAGAAGTACACACATACACACTGTATCTGCAAATACCTGCCTGCAGAGATTAGAGCGCTGTACAGAGGTTAACTTGATCGCTTTATCTGTTACTGCTGACACAATCTGCTTTCTTTGTTTCCCTGTCATTGGCAATCTCTCTCCTGTCCTGGTGAAACCTTTACTGCTGCCATCACCTGACCTGTGTGTGTGTGTGTGTGTGTGTGTGTGTGTGTGTGTGTGTGTGTGTGTGTGTGTGTGTGTGTGTGTGTGTGTGTGTGTGTGTGTGTGTAGTTCCCTGGGGGTCATACTTTGATCACGCTCTGGCCTGGGAGGCGAAGATGGACGACCCCAACGTTATGGTCGTCACCTATGAAGAGCTAAAGCAGGTAGAACATACAATGACTTAGAGAGTGGTAGCTTTCAAAGAATGTATAAGAGTAATATTGAATATGAAAATTCAAGCACATTGATTCATATTCATATGAAAAACAATCACTGCGTAGAAGTGTCTGTCTGTAACGGCTCTGCTTTTTCTTTCTGTGCTGCAGAACTTGAGCGACGGCATCCGTCAGATCTCCACCTTCTTTGACATCAGCCTGACGGAGGCTCAGGTGAAGCAGATCGCAGAGGGGAGCACCTTCGCCGCCATGAAGAAGAGCGCCGCCAACTCCCACGGGACTATGGGGAACGTCGTCTTCAGAAAAGGTGCTTCATTTATTTTTTGGGAGTGTTTTTACTGAAATTACTAACTGTTTCATCCATTGAAGGCATTTGCTTTTAAACTAAACAATGTGCATATATACTGCACATACCTGCAACATAGAACTGCACTGAAATATTGAAGCCAAAACTGTCATTTATTTAAAAAAAATCTATTATTTTGGAGATTTTCTGCCTATAATTTAGGTAAAAATTAAAACAGAGATATCTGTGTTTGTAAAAGAAGCCTTCATATACACATTTAGCATCTTGGAATTCAAGCTTAATTAAAGCTTTGCAGCATGTATTTGTGTATGCATTCAAAGCAGCAGAGTTTAAGTGTTAAGAAGCCAAATAATTGCACTGCTGCAAGTTACGATAACTCAAATCTACTCTAGTTTTCAATGCAAGTCTATCATAGAATGTTAAATAGTCTAACGTTATTAATAAAAAAAGGAAACCTAAAGACACAGTCCGGCTTTTTGGGAAATGTGCTTGTTTTCTTTTATTCTGAGTGAGTGAAGATGTTGGAGTTAGTAAATGATTAGCCTTTGAAATGGTTCAAGGCTTCAAAACAGCAGTCCACAAACCAATGGGTGACGTCACGGTGACTACGTCCACTTTCTATATGCAGTCTTCTTCTCTGCCAAAATAAAAACCTAAATGCAGCATCATTTAGCGTTTTAGCAAAATGTTATAACAGAAATATCATAACTGTTATGACAAAAAGAGATTTAATGTGTCCCTCTTTGTTAGCTTGAACTTCAGTGGTGCAGATACAGAATACAAACTATTTGTTACTTATGTTGAAGCTTTGAGAATAAATTGAAGGGGTAAATCCAAAGGTTTTGAACTGCGCCATACTTGTGTCCTGAGCAGGTGAGGTCGGGGACTGGAAGAATCACTTCACACCAGAACAGAGCAAAGAAATGGACGACGCCTTCAACAAACACCTGGCAGGAACCAGACTGGGAGCCAAACTCAACTACAAATTGCACTGTCAGTAGGAATCAGGAGAAGAAGACAAGAAGGGGAAAGAGGGAGGGAACGAGAGGAGTTTCTTTGGAGGCAGTTCAGGGACAAAAGTTCATTTGTCACAGCCTCAGAGAAAGAGGGAATAAAATGAAGAAAGGGTTGGAGCAAAAAGGGAATAAGGGCTTGGATTTTTGTTTGTTTTATTAACTCCAAACTGGAACTGTTGTTGCTGTACGAGTTCTACAACAGAACACAATAAAAGAATAGTTTCACATTTTGGGAGATAAAGAATAAGAAATACAGATTTAACAAACGAGAAATGTAACATGTAATCAGTTACTTTTAAAGAGACAGTGCACTGTCCCTTTAAGAAATGCGGTAGACACTAGAACAGATACTGTTTACAGTCTTTTGGAGAGTGGAATCAATCTTTCTCAACAGACTCTCAAAAGCAAAAAGAGCATATGACCCAAAATGTCAAACTATTCCTTCAAACCCCTTATGAGCAACAAAGTTTGGCTGTGTGAATAAAACCAGCATTCAAAACATGACCAACACAATGATCAACACAGGAAGCAGAGGAATATGGATTGTTGTGACCTCAAGATTTGACCATTTATATTAATTAAAAGTAAGAGAACTTTCTGGAGTTTTTGTCTGCATAATGCTGTCACATGTCAATGCTGTCAAAACCAGAATTGGTTTAAGGCAAACCAACATACTTTATACAAAGCATAGAAATGTATTAAAGTACAAAGAAATTAAACAGGAAATAAGACAATTTGAAGATAAAGAGTTTAAAGATGGGCAGAAAAAGCAGGAAGAAAACAATTACAGTGAAGTGTGATAGGCTACACACACCCCAAAACATACACCTCCAATAACCTGAATGCCTTTTGTAGGATTCAAGTGCAAGAATCAAGCAAGGCACTGGCATTGTATGCTTTAATTACATACAAATGAAACTTAAATTGTCACCAAGACATACAATAGGACCTAGCTAATTCCATTTTGATGAAGAGAAAGGTGATTTGAGTGTTTGGTGTTTTCCTGCTGGTTGCTATTTGCTCTGAGCACATACAGGTGTGTATGTAAACCGGTTTATCCAAAAGAATACCTGTTTTCAGCATCATTTAGCAGCTAAGGTTTCACCTGTCAGATATTTTTCACAAGCACATGAGTGTTAAGTCCCAGGTTGTTTAAACAAATAACAGTTTTGTTTATCTTTATACCATGAGTTACCTGAATTCAGGTGCATTGCAACAACTGTGGCTTTGAAACATTACTGTGATGAGATTATCAGATATTATAAATATGCATATAACTGTACATGATCAAAGTAATGAAATGAAAATAAAAAACTCTTTTCCGGATCGCTTATTTTTTCTCCATTTGTATGACTCCATCTCAATATCCGACTATTTATGTCAAATTATTAGCTAAGAAGGAAATAACAATCGCGCCTGCCTCGTGTGTTTTATTCTGAAAGGGCCCACCGGATGTGGTGTTGTTATTGATCCAACGGTAACTTAACGGCGGTCCACTGTGTGGCGCGTGAATGAATGACATCATGCGGGCTTATGTCGGTCTCCATCTGCGACATGACACCTTCAGACACTAACGGTGAGACGTTTTTGTTTTTTAAACTCTGCCGCTGCACCTGTCAGAGCGGCACGTCAACGGTTTTCCGGTTAAATGAGTCTGCGACTGTTTCCTGGTAGCTCGCGAGCCAACGTCCCAGGTAGCTAGCTGCTAATGACGCTAAAGATGGTGCGACGTCTTTACCTGTTACGCGGTTGTTAAATGGACGCTTGAAGGTAACGTCAACCGCTTGTGTCAGTTTTTTTCATTTATTATTATTTATTTAGTGTGCGGGGAGCACCTGCTCAGGTCGCCTGCCGCCATCCGAGCTGCCCTCCTTTTATTAATGACACATGTCAATGTGTTGCTAGTCGATGGCTCTAATTGGCTATAGCGTGCACCTAACTGTAAGCCCCCCCCCCCCCCCCCCCCCCCCCCCCCACACACACACACACACACACGCACACACACACAACCTTTCAAAAGTTAAAGTTTGGAACCAGCTGTCCCCACGTTGGTGCATGATGGGAGGATTATGGATATTTTTTAATTGGTCCAGAACAAATCTTGAGTGCCCTTTGATTGTTTCCGGGTTTCCTCTGGGTCCTCTGCATCCACTCAGTGGGAGGATGAAGAGGTTTAAACTCTGATCTGATCCATTGCCATTAGTGCTCACCTTCTATTTCTATAGTGAGGTTTGAGGAACGGCTTAAAACAACTCTCCTTGTTTAGCATGCAGCTTGTTGTAGATGCGTTACTGGGCCACTGAAACGGGACTTTTGTTTAAATCTGCACACATTTTGATGCTGAGCTTCTATTTTACAGTGACTAGCAAAATTAGTTTTCTGTTGTATAATTCACTATTTTTGCTATTTCGGCATTTTTCTTTTACTCTTTTTAATCAGTTGTTCAATTTGTTCCTGTCTAATTTGACCATTGTTTGGTGATGAACTAAATGGCATATTATGTAACTGTTATCACTGTAACTGTATTGAAAGTGATACATTCATCATTAATGACAGCTCTAGTTTAATCTTTTTGTTGTTGTTTACCTTTTATATATTGAGGGAGGTTTTCCATGTCTTGATAAATGTTGTAACCCACTACATTGTTATCCGATAACGGTGTTTTGGTTACTGTTATATTTCTTTTTCAATACCAGAATAATTTAGTGTGTAGAATGGCTGTGAATTATAAAAGATGCTCAGTGGTGTTGTCATCAAATGTCTTGTTATGTCAGACCAACAGCCCAAAGTCTTTAAAATGAAGAGAATGAAACTAGGGACTGGCCGTCTTTGCTTGATAAATGAGTAATGCGATCATGCAAATATTTGGCAATAATTCTTTTGTTAATTTACCTTTTTTTTTTTTTTTTTTTTCTTACTGATTTAATTTTCGTCTTTAACATTTCAGAGATATGTCAGTTTCACAGAACTCTTTTTAAATGACTTCTTTGTCAGAACAACAGTCAATGTTCATTCATGTGTTTCTTTGTATACTTGCTTAATTGATTAACTAGTTGTTAATCGGTACTTCTCTGTATTCCAGGTGTAGAGTGATGCAGCAGAAGTTGTGTTCCAGAGGTTCCGGTTCGTTCCTCTTGGAGAGGAACGGCCAGCCCTGTGGCACCAGCACCTCCTGCGACCTCCCCTTCCGCTGCCCCCGCTGTGGCGAACACGAGCGCTTCCGCAGCCTGGCCTCGCTCCGCGCCCACCTGGAGTACCGCCACTCGTACCACTCGCCAGACGTGAACCCCGGCGGCTTCAGCATCACCGGCAAACTCCCCGACCCCTTGACGGCGGCCATCCCCTGGCACGACATGAGCCTCCCGACCCGCAGGGGGCAGCAGAGCGCGTGGCGGCCCCCTCACGTCCGCTCCCTCAGTGACAGCAGAGACAGCGGGTACCCCCGCTCCTACAGCTCTGTGAGGAGACGCACCCAAAGCGTCGGGGTGGGGACGCAGGCTGAGGAGGATGAAGAGGATGATGACGATGATGATGACGACGACGAGGACGAAGAGGAATTTGGGTCAGGGGATGAAGACGATGACGACGACGAAAGTGACGAGAGAGATGGAGGTAGAAATGAGGAGGAAATAAAAATGCTGTTAAAAAAGTCAGACGCATGCCACCATCACCTCAACCACCATCACCACCCGTTCCCTCCTTCGGCGCCTCTTGGACCCCCACCACGCCCGGACCCGGACTTGGACCTGGACCTGGTCGGTGCGTTCAGGTTTACTTTCTTGCGATACTTTTTGGAGCAGAGTTATATTTATAGACAGAGTATTTCAGTGAGTGTCAGAAATGTTTCTGAGACACTGCAGTTCATCATGATGACGCAGGACTTTTAACTAATTGTTAAAAATAACTCATTTGGAAGAGGAAATGAATGCAAACTGAACATTAACCCGGTTCATCGGATGTCTGTGTTTCCTGCACATTGTGGGTTGTTGCATACCCACAGAAAGTCTCTGTTTGGAAGGCAAATGCCACTGAAATTGTCTTTGGGGACACGATGAACATAGTTCAGGAGGTTGTTCAGAGATCAATAATCCTGATTAGGGTATCAAACAGTCCAGTCACGGCTACTGCCGCAGTAACTCGTCTCCTTTCCTGTCGCCACCAGAGCAGAACTCGTACTCCGGCTCGGAGACGGCGGCGGCCTCGGCCGCGGTGCGCCGACGACTGGCCAGGATCCTGCGGGCGGCCGACAGCACCATGCAGCACCGGCTGGCCAAGGTGAGCACGGAGCTGGCCCAGACCGACACGGAGCTCCTGTGCGAGCGCGCTCACTCGCAGCACCTGGCCCAGGAGAGGCAGGAGGTGGCGGACAGGGAGAGGTCGCTGAGCCGGCAGGTGGACGTGGCCGTCATGGTGATCGCCGCGCTGAGGGAGCAGCTCAACGCCTCCGAGAACGAGCTGGAGCGCCGGGAGAGGTAAACGGGGCAACAGATGGTGGGGAGTTCTTCCGCACGTAGTTTTGCTATATAGGAGATTACTGATTCAGCTGTTCGCGGTGACATGACATGAACTGCCCGCCGGACCAGCACGTCTATTCAAGGACTGTACTTGAATACGGTTTCTGTCTCCCAGAGAGGTGATAACCATCCAGAAGTTTCTGGAAGCGGCGGCTCGACAGGAGACGTGCGGGAAAGTTCGAATCCAGCGCTTCATCGAGAATCTGCTGAGACGCATCGCCCTGGCCGAGAGACTGGTGGAGTATTACCAGGTCAACGGCAGCCCGCAACAGTGCAGCCACTACAAGGTACAACCACAGGGGTGGGATGTTACTTTTACTGAAGGGTTTCCGTGTTATACTACTTTACACTTCTAATCCAAAACATCTCAGAGGGAGAGATTGTACTTTTTACTCCACTATATTTAGATGCAGCTATAGTTGCTCTGCAAAGTAAAGCCACACAGCTGTTTATATTTACCCTGGTTGATTACTACTCTTGTCTGGAGAAAGTTGTGTGATGTTTGTGTGCGCAAGGGCTTTAAGATTTGACTTCCTTTTAAAACTAGGAGGCATCATTACTGATTAGCAAACGATGTAATTAGTAGTAAAACAATGCTCTACTTCAATCAGCGAAAACATTCAAATGCAGTTAAAGAGTCAAAGAATTAATACTACCAGGAAATAAAAATAGAGCATTGACAGAGTCTGTTCTGGATGAGTACTTTTACTTTTGATACTTAAAGTACATTTTCCTTTGAATGTATATGAATACTTCTTCCTCTTGACCACAAACACACACTGACTTAAACACTGAATTAATTCTACAATTGAATAGGTGTTTTCTGCTTGTGTTTGGTTCAGCTTTTGGGAAAAATGTAACCTTTGACCTTATTTTGTGCCCCCATCAGTACCAACAGCCAACCGATAATGGACCTCACAGGATCACTAAAAGCAGGCGAGTACCTCCACATTCTCGTAGGATGTTGTACAATCCTGTAACTCCAACATGAGTCAAAAGTGGATTTGATAATAATCTGTCACACTGAGTCCGGGACAGTTAGGGCCGGGTCACACCATTATCATTATTATTATGAGATCAAATTTAATAGCACATTTTAAAGTGAAATGTTTTCATGAGGATTCACTTTGATGGTTACATTCTGTGGAGAACCTCATGTGATAATATATCTCCATTCAACATTTAAGAGGTCGTATGAATAAACTCATCAGTTGCTCAGACAGACAGCCAATCAGATCCTCCGTAATGAATATTCTGTCATTGTGAGACAAGTAGATGGTACAAATATAACTCCTTATTATGACCTCATGCTGTTTGAGTTCCTGTCGGTTACAAAAATGGATTTTATATATTTTTGTAGGTTCTCTTGGTGGTTTGTTTTAGATTCATCCATCACCGGTATTTAACTTCACACAAGACATTTCTCCACAGGATTTTTATTCTTCACTGAAGCTTTTGAAGTGACCTGCTGTAAGACGAGAAAAGGGAATTAGTTGTCGCACTCGGCTGTAAAAGAAAAAGGCTTATTGCTCTGCAGGATTCTCTTAACAGTGCAGATAAACTGCTGCTGCAGCTGCTGTTGGTCTGACTCGAAGCCAAAAGGTGACGGAGCGGCTGCTAAATCATTCACGAGGACTCTTGTGTCGTCTGTCAGATTTCTGTGTTGCCATCATGTTTAATTCATCGCTGAACATGTGACATTTAACCTGTCTGTCTGTGCGCTGCACAGTGTGTCTGACATTAGCTACCTGCGCTGCAAGAACACCGTTGGCCATAATTCACGTAACAGTAATGGATGGAAACATGCATTAATTCACATTTTGTTTTCCAGATTGTACTTGCATTTAAATTGTAATTGTAAAGAATATTGCCTATAGATACTGAAATGAAAAGGAAAGATGAAATCATGATCATAACATTTTGTTTGATCCTTTTTTTGTTTGTCAAATGTTGATTTCTATAATAAAATGTGTATTATTATTATTATTAGTAATACTAATACAGAGACCACCTCAGAGCTCTTTCGTAACTTTGACAAAACGTGAAAAAAAAACTAGTCTTGTTTACGTCCACCACCACTTTCCCCACTTCCTGCCTTCATGTGTTCATATTTGACATTTCCAGGTCGGCGGGAGGTCAGCTGTCCTCGTCCGGTCTCCACGACAACAGAACACACTCCTCCTCGCAGTTCGGCGGCCACCCTCTGTTCTCCAAACCGGGCGAGCGAGACCGCGAGCGGGAGCACCGGGAGCGTCTGGCCCAGTCGTCCCGGCTGTTCTGCCGACCCGAACACCGGGACGACATCTGGAACCACCAGCGGCGCCGGTCCGCCGGGTACGAGCCGTAGAACTGTAGAGAACAACTCTAAGAACAACTCCATTTAACAGTTGTGTTATTACAGTGTGTTAACCTATGGAAAAGTACAGAACGGTCAAGTTCACGGCGAGCTTCTCTGGAGCAGCGGTGTCTCATATCTGGCCAGATTCTTTTAGTTCAAAGCATTAAAAAAAATTAAAAATGAACTAACATTATCAACAGAATGTGAAGGGGTTACACAGAGACGTTTGTGTATATCGATGCACAGATATCTACTGATATCTGGGAGGATGAAATGGAAACATGTTTTCTCGTTTCTGCCTCTTTGGATTTGGTTTCGCCCGGCTGTTGGTGATAGTTGCCTTTTTTTTTTTTTTAGATATAACTGATGACTGTAAATTTAGATCGTATGGGCGTTTCAGAGGTAAAATGCTGCCTCCTATTTATTTGCAGCATGTGGCCAGGTTATTTAATATTGCACCTTTTTTAAAATACACTTGGTTGAATGTAATTTAGTGCAGACGGGTGTCCATGCTTTATAAACCTGGCTGGTTGTATTTAAAGTATTATTTTGACATGTTTAAAATGATTTAGACAAAATGTAAGTGACTTTCCTAAATTGTACAGGATGTTCCAAAATGGGGAAACTTTATCAATAACAGGTATAAATATTTAAGAAGATGAAAGAAAAAAATAGTTTCAAGTTTAAAAAAGGGGCTTCAATATGTATTTATATGACAATTCCCTGAATTAAATTTTTTCCTTTTTCCTTAAGTACTTTATTTTAGTATAATGTAAAAATAATTTTGCATATATCACATTACACATTGGTATAGCGTGATTGGATACAATTGCTTCTCCTAAGTGACACAATTTGTATAGTAAAAGTATTTTTTTATAAATCAAACTAAGAAAACCGTAGAAAATAAGATTCCACTGAAGTATAAATCAAGACCTCTTTTTTTAGCAGTCGGATCCCTAATGAGAGAATACATACAAAATACACATCACAGTAACTACTACTGCGTAACAGGGTAACGGATGTAATGCAATAACTATTATTACTGCATGACCACATCGACATCACATTGTATTTACGTACATAATACTATATTGTGACGATATTTTATTCCTAGCACTGTTAATGAATATTTTGTACTTTTCCATAGATTATGATACTGAAACATCGTGACGTGTAACACAGGGTGCTTTTTTGAGCGGGATTTTAAGTGTGGGTAGATTTCCAGTATTCAAACATATAAATTAATAATAGAGTTTTGTCTTATTTGTCCGCACAAATCACAGTATTTATTGCAGTATTAATCTCAGTCTTTAGTAACACCTACTTTCTGAATCCTTTCTGTATTTTAGAGATATTTCAGGTAAAAAAAAAAAAAACACAATATGCTTTTGTATTCATCTACTGAGTTGTTGTTGAATTTTGAAGAAGGTGGCTTGAGGATGAGTAGTTGTCGGTCCTCTCTGGTTGAACCTTTACGTCCTCGCCTGGTTCCAGTTATCTGTGTTTTTGAGGCCAAATTCCCGCGTTGCATCAGTGCACACGGGGCTGTAGCGAAGAGGGTTCGGATGATGCAGAATCTTGCGCATTAGATTAAACATTGTCTTCTCGTATGAACTGTGAATATTAGCATGTCGGCTGGCTCACGGCCAACACTTAAAGCCTACAGTCGAGTTGCTTCCAAAGCCACGGAGCATTTCATACTCGGTCAGCTTGTGTGGTTCCAGGCTTAGAAACGTCCACCGTGTGGCGTTTCCCCACTGAGCGGGAGCCGGCCAGATCCAGTCAGAGTTTAGGCTCTCTGTTGGATTTTGGGATCATATCATACCCAAGCTTCATACCTACAATACTAAGCTCTACGACGCAAGACAAGATCCATGAAGGTCTTTATTTTCATGTCAGAACCTGTGAGGATGCTGACTTTTTTTTTTTTTTTTACTTGGGAGCTTTTAGCTTCAGCCTCCACATAATACCTTGTATGTAGCCATCAAGTGCATAATAAGACCCCTCTCACTTGGTGTGTAAAGCACAGACCGGAGCTTGATGACATCAGACCTGGGTCAAATAAACTGCATTTAGTTCTTCTTTTGTTTTGAAAAAGGTTTAAAATGGCAAATAGGTGGAATTCACTGCATAAGGACCAATTCAGATACTGTCTGATAATTGTACATAGAGAGAAAAGTTAGATATGTTGATGTGTAAATACTCCGTTGTGATATTTATATATATATATATTCTGGCAGTCGTGGTCCTATGTAGGCAATTGCACCCATCCATCTTTACCCAAGTTTTGTTTTGTCGAATATGTTTTTAAAGGAAACCTTTTTGGGAAAGTTGTCCATCTTTGTGTTAGCCTAGCTTAGCACAATAACTTGGGAGCCCCATTAAAAAGTGAAAAGGTTCCTTTAAAGATTTGTCTTCAGTAGGAACCAATAGGGTTCGAGCGGAGAAACCACAGACAGGAAGTCAGGAAGTAATAAGAAACGAACATGTTGTTGGTTTTGGACTTCTTATGGAATTTGCTGACGATAACAAAAACCTAGAATACCGTCAGCCATTTTATTGAATTAGACAAAGTCAATAAAACGTGTTTTGGGAAGTGTTTTCGTCACTTTTCACGGAGGGAGTCTGTCCCGGTCTTTGAGCTTGAAGGCTTTTGAGGAAAACTGCCTATTTTTCTCCTCCAAAACGAGCCAGGAACATGCAGGTAGAGTTTGATCCCCCGTCTGGACGACGACGCCACACACATAACGAATGTACTCTTGAGTTAACGCATAGCTCACACACACACCGAAGAGATGCCGCGTTTTAAGACCCAACCTTTTTGTCTCGCCGCTCTCGCTCACACAGAAACGGGTGGAGATTCTCCGATCACAAATGAATGACGTCGTCTCAACGCTTTCATCCAAAGTGACTTACACTGCCGTGAATGCGTCCAGTACATTTGCAGTAAACGAAACGAAACTCTCATCCAATGATTAGAATGTAAATGTAAAAGACGGTATTCGGTGTAAAATGTATCTTCGCTGTCGTTGGTTAGGGTTTCGTTGACGGTGTTAATAGATATTTTGTATACAAAGCTATAATGTGTTGTCGAGTGGAAGTAGTAGTCCTAAAGTACTTTGACTTGGTAGAACAATTATCTGGGTCACAAACATAAACTGTCTGTGTTTGTTTTCTGTCCTGGAATGGTCTTAATATTCCTGAAATTTTACGTTTTGGTAAATTCATCATGATGTTGGGTTCCTGTCTTTCAGACTCTTCTGATGTTTTTATTGAAATTGTCTTGTTTCAATTGCTAATTGGCATAAATCTTAAGTCTTAAATCTCGCCAGACTTTTTTTTAAAGACCTCACTATAGGAGTTGTCAATCATGATTAATTTCAAATTTATTAGAAGTTGCCAATTTTTTTCACGCCAAATGATTTGGGCACTTATGGTCTCAGCCCAAGTGTTACTGCTGCTGTCAATTAAAAAAAAAACTGCTTTTTAGTTGTTTCTTTATATGTTCTTTGCACAGCGATAGAATTCATCACTGTGCAATGACATCTTTCATCCATCCGATCTGCTGTTACTGTTTCCCGTCCGCAGACACCAGTCGTGTAAAAGGACGATTTAAAAACCTGAGTAACCGGTAGACGGCGTGGAGAAATCTTCTGTTCCTGATTGAAGAAACCAGGTGTCTTGTTTACGCAACATTTATGAGATTGGCTCAGTAACCGGGTAGCCGACTGCAACCCGGTTACTCGCGTCAGTGTGTGTACACTGGGGCGACTGTGCCTCAGTGGTTAGCTGTGCCCGTCTTTCCATCAGAGGATCGGTGGTTCGAGCCCCGGCTTGGCTAGTCGATGTGTCCTTGAGCAAGACACTTAACCTCTAATTGCTCCCCGTTGCTGTGTCTACGGTGTAAAGAGCAAAAATGAAAGTCGCTGTGGATAAAAAGCGTCAGCTAAGTTCAATTTAATGTAATGTACTCGCCTCCTGATTCTAGTCACATGACCTGATCTTAGTCTGAATCTTCTTTTGTCTGGTAAAACCTTGAATAATCACTGAAACTGGAGTTTTTTTTTATGCAAACAGCAGCATAACTCTTTGTGTGTGGAAGAGTGTGTGTGTGTGGAGGAATGTGTGCAGTGCTTCAAGTTTGTACTACTTCCTGTTGTGTCAATAAAAAGGTGGTGGAAGATGCATGAGGCAGCCCTACTACTACTACTACTACTACTACTACTACATATGTAGCTGTTGTGTTACTGTGAAAGCATGCTTCATATGTAGCAAAAAAAAAGAAGCAAAGTACTTATACTGTTATCATGTACTACTATATGTACTTTTGTAGCAGAGCGAGGTCTATTTTAATGGTACAGTATTTGAAGGACAGTTGCACTAAGCCAACAGGCAGCACTTAGCGTGGAGCTGTTGGGTCTCGTATGAGGAGAGTGTTGTAAACTGGACAATCAGCAGCGTTCATGCACAGTGTGGAAAAGAAATATTACTTCTGTGTTTTGAAATGTTTTGAGGGGAAAATGTGCTCTGAAATGAAGAGAGAGAGACAGAAGCTTGAGAAGTTGAAAGCATAAACCGAACAAGTATTATAACTGCAGTTATTGTTAGTTTGATTATGACACTACTACCTTTTCTTGTCAGTAGAGATTAAAGTTAGTTTTATGTTGTGTTAAAAACTGTTTCCGCGCCAAGTTTGATATCCTTTAGTCCATCCTGTCTGTCTGTAGGGATTTCCTTTTGCAGAAGTGATCTCTAGTTTTGTGCCTTCACTGGATAAAACTCTGTCGTCTGTATAACACTGTGCAAAATGCAATACTGTGAAGAACTGGAATACTTTCTATGTTGAAATGTGTCTGTCTGTGTGGTAACCATCGAAGATTAAAGAACAAACATGACACCGAGATTGTTGCCGTATTTCGTTTTTCTTCAAGTGTTTTAATGCAAAGTTATTCGTTAAAATGTCATCTTTTATTTATTTTTTAAGCTCTAAGGATAGTAATGTCCCGTACTTTGAAGAAAACACTCTTGACATTAGTTTAGTCTTTAATTAATCTGTGTTTTGTTGTATCTGAGTTAGCTATCTCTTTTTAGATGTGTGCAACCATTGCACAGCGTTTTGCTGTCCTTGTACAAAACAAACGCATCCTTCAAAATAACATATTTGTAAGGAGGGCTGTTTATTATTTCTCAACGGTTTTTCGTGCTTTTAGATTACAGAGTCGGCCGTCTGGCTCCACCCAATCGAGCTTTGTTGGCAGGAGTTCAAAACAGCACTTAGTGTAAATGAGATGTAAACATTGAAAAGGGAAGTGCCTCATATATGACTCTAACCCAATTTTAACGTGTCTTGTTTCAGTGTTGCGTGCACATTAATGCAGCCTAGAACAAGCCGGAGTATTGGGTGTTTTTCTTTAAGCAAAGCTATTCTTAAAGCGTTGAAATAGAAATAGAAGGTTAGTGTAGGGTTGGCACTATTTTTATATAAGTTATGGACCGACAATTCAGTCTAGACCTCTTCAATCTAACAACTGTAGACTTTCGAAGGCCTAAAGAAAAATGTCTGAATTCAAAATCCAAGTTCCAACAGTCTTTTCTCCTATCAGGCAACACTGTGGGGATATTGGATGAATTAAAGTTTAAACATCGAATGTAGATAAATCACTTGACACTGGAATTACACTGTTTTCATTCATTATTGAAGGAAAGAAGAAAAATATTAATGCAACTCATCACACACTTTTCAACAGTTACTGTTTGTTGTTTTTACTTAAATCCATTTTATTTTAACTGTATGCAGAAACTTTGCTGCAGTACTCACAAATGGCCGCTTGGTGTCGCTCTCCTGCTACAGGTAGGCAGAGAGTGTTGTCTCTTCTCTGAGTGGGTTGCATCAGGATGACGCCTCCCCCTTTAATTGATGGCCAACATTTCCCAGAATGCCCTTTATGAACTCATACATTCTAATGCTACCCACAGTGACTTTAAATAACTGATCATTTTCCGTATGTTGTGTGTCAATACAATATATTACATTGATTATTGGCTCTAAGGAGGGCAATGTGTGCGTCGTTGTTTTTCCTGTGAGTGAAGACTAGTCATGTGGCGTGCACATGTTTCATTTGTGATGATTAAAAAGCACAAACACACCCACAAAGACAGATACGGAAACACATGATGATGATGATGATGATGATGAGAACAATGTCTCTACTGGCTATGTTTACCATCAGCTAATAATATGACACACACACAAACACATGTTTGAGTCACATGATTGTGATGTACTAATAAACAACAACAAACTGAAATATATGGACTGCAATGGTAACACCCTCAAGAAAACTGCTTTCTAATAAGATCAATACGAGTGTAACATGTGGTGTATGTCATCAGAATCAGAGCTCAATAAATACTGATTTTGACATTAAATAAAAAAGTAAAGGATTATATACACACACAACCTTTTGGATAAAAACTGCTAAATGCTGTTCAAGATTTATGCAGCTAAACATTAAAATGTATTCCTCAAATAAGGTGCATTTTGCTTTCATGCCAGCAATCCGTTCAACTCCAGCAGCTCAACTTGGCCACCAAATGCTTAATTTCCTCAATTTTCAAGTGCTGGTTTTTTATTTATGTATCTTCTTTTTCTTTCTTTTTTGGCCTCCTTCAGCAAGGCCTCTGTGTGTTTGGGAAACGTAGCGTCGAGGTGAACTTGAGGGCACGGCCGAATTTCAAATGTCTTGTTTTGTTATGGTTTCATACGCCGTAACAGCGAGTCAATAAATATACCGCGGGCTGCTGTTGATCTTTCATGGAGAGAGTAAAGCGCGATGACGCGACGCTTTGACGTCACGTGACGCTCTCATCCCCCCCGCGCTTTGACGTCGGACAATCTCTGCACAGCAGACTGTTTTCTGAAACCAGCCCTGCAGCCGTATCAGCGTGAGCATCTACAGATCATCACCCTGCAGGCCGGCCACCATCCGAGGCCATGTGTGCCGCAGATAACAGATTTAGAGACACACAGCTGACATGGAAATCAGACACAGAGCTGAGTTGATGTTGTGCTAAGAAGGAGATCATGCATAAAGCTTATTTTAAGAGCTTCTTATAGTCCAACTTTAGTAGTTGTTGCAGGATTTCTACCCATTTTGTGAACAGCAAAGCCACACATGCTGGTGTAATTAATGGCCCACCAATTGGGTATTTGTTTGTGGCCTAAACTCCCCTTCATTGTCCACTTCCAGAGCACCTCCCCAGGGTTACATACACTTGATGTCAGTAGCTGCATGTGAAGCTCCCCCGTGTGACTGTTTGGCCTCCAGATCCAGTTTCCTGTCTATACCCTGCGGACCAAAGCCTCTGTCACAAAACACATTTGGATCTCCTCAAGCTGAAGTGTCTGAGGGACAACGGCACGCAAGCCTCAGAGTAACCTCGTCCAGCTTCTACGAAACCGGATCTCTGATCGGCACTTGTGCTCCTGGATCTCGCTCCTCTCAGAGGCTGATGGGATGGAGAAGCTGAAGTGGCTTTAATGCTTCGTTAGATGTAGGAAGTTCTTTTTTTGACTGTAACAACTGGAGAGATATGCTTTCATGCGATCAGTCGATCCTAATTTCCCACGACCCCTTTCACATGCAAATTAGTTGTAGTCCCGGGATGGGACAAGCTGCCCTGCATCAGGAGAAGAAAAAAACAGGCTGCAAACCTCACGCCTGAAAGGCTGCAGGTCTGCCGGGCCAGAGGGAAGACAGTAGAGTCCTCGCTGCTGAGATGCATCATTTCCTTTACTGCTACTAAAGTAGTAGAGATAGATTTACTGTTGCTGCGTTTCTGCAAGTGTGTCAGACGTCTCACACAACAGTTCATCTAAAGGCTTCAAATCCTTTTGACGATACACGTGTAAACGGGAGGTCGATTTCTCGTACAAAAAGGCACAACATAACTGTCTCTGGATGCAGATCAGCAGCTAAGCATTTGGAGATGCAGTCAGCTATGTGTGTAGTTTGGTTAGCTGATGGGCAAACACACAAGGATTAGGCGGTTTTTCCCCATATATATATATATATATATATATATATATATATATATATATATATATACACATATATATACAGTTTATGGTTTTTCCAGCAGGGTAGCAGCTGGGGGTTGGCGATGCACTCAGCTGTGTTATAACTAGAGGCCCATGCCGACCAGGGGCCAGTTAAGTAGAGTGAGCAGGAAGTCAATGCAGAAAGTAACATTAAAGACGATAAAAACTATTTTTTTTAGAAAGGGTGAGTCAAATAAGCAACCGCGAGAGGTCGTGGAGCCCAAAATATCACGATTAGCTGTGGACAGACACAGAGATGCACACGAGTTAGCGGATGTGCACTCCAGGTATTAAACCGAGATTAAAGCTGAGCTGGGAGAGAAACGTGAAAACGTGTGGAGACATCATGAACCTGCAGCATGTAGCAGGTTTAAACCATCCAGGGGACTCTGTGTGGAGGACATGGAGCCCGTCCTCTCCAGAGAACCGGAGCAGTGGTCGTAGCATTTTAATGATGAGACTCAAAATGGAATTTAATAGGGGTTTCAAAAATAGAAAAACACTTTATGGAAATGTCAAGAGAGCTGCGTGGCTGTACTTTGTATTTTAGTGGATGCACTATTTGTATAATGAGATACAGTGATGGAATTGCAGCTTTTTTTTTCAATTTAAATCTGTATCGTAGCGTGTGTAATGTGGACCTTGTCCCTCTGATGGAAGTGCCAAAGCAAAAAAAACACTCATATGTTGTGCCGGGAATGCACCGGCTATCTGCGTGTGTGGACTTCTGTACATACAACATGTTGCCGGCCTGACGCCTCTTCCCGACAACATAGCGACGCTGCCGACAGATGAGCACTTGAGGTCGGTTCAGGATATCGAAGAGGCGTTTGGAGTAATGTTTATATAACAAAAATAATACCTATGTGCAATTTTAACTTCCAAGTAAAACATTTCCCATGAGGTCCTTCATCCTTTTAAAGATGAAGGTTATGTTTTTCATCCCTCCATTCAGCGCTGTGCTTCATAAGGAAGTTATCTTTGGGCAGAGTTGGTATTTCAGGCTTTTAAAGAGGAGCGATGTCTACATATTTGACACGGTATTGTCAGTCAGACGTGAAACGTGAAAACGTGTGGACACATCGTGAACCTGCAGCATGTAGAGGTTAAATGATCCAGGGGACTCTGTGTGGAGGACATGGGGAAAATACAGCTTTCAAAGTGAGGAATAATCCTCCAACATCACAACTTTATTCATTTAAAGGAACGGTTCACATTATTTCAAGTCCGTTTGAATTGAACATTCAGGCCCCGTATGAACAGCTAGTTTGTTAGTTAGAAACTTAATTGTCCACAATGTGGAACATGGTCAACATGAATTAAGACAATAGTAAGACAGTAAAAACATGAGAAGAGCTCAGTAGTTCAGTAGCCCTTTGACAAGTATGACACTTTTTTTCTATGTGTTTCCATGTTGAGCTGCAGTGAAAAGATAGAAACACAGCCATGTTTGTACCTTTGGAAGATACCCACTTTACTGTTGAAGCCTCAGATTAACCTCAGATAAACTACATGGAGGCATTTGTTTCGCACAGAATGAGGACTTTGGATGTTGGCCCCCATCACCTACGTCACTAGCAGGGAGCAAACCCTGTTTTTGATGTTGTTATGGGAACCGGACTTTTGTTTTAAGACAGACTTGACATTAATGTGACATTAAGACAATTTACATGACAGCAAACCTTAAAAGACTTTGTAGTCTACACACAACATACAGAGCTTCTGCTGTTTACTGCTGTGTTATAAATATACAAGGGTGTGTGTGTGTGTGTGTGTGGCCCGACAGCCTGTTGCAGCGCAATAATTTTTCCTGTTTATTTAATTTGGAGGACGTCGTACTCTGGGCTTCCACAGTTTGGCTCAGCATCAGGTCTAAAAACGTCCGAGGTCTGAATCACGGCGTCTATTTTCAGCCCTCCTTCCCTTCCCACCAATAAAAACAACATGTTGCTTGAGGAGAACTGTGACACACACACACACACACACACACACACACACACACACACACACACACACACACACACACACACACACACACACACTCACAAGACCCCCGTGTCACATTGTGAGTAGGTGGGTGTCAAAGTGATTTTGTACGAGACGCAGGCTAAAAATTGCGAAGTGAGGAGGTGAGCTGTGTGGGAGCGGGTGACATCTCCATGGACGGAGGGTGCTGTCTGTCTCATGATCAAAAATCCATTCAAGTTATATTTTTATGGGTTTTAGGGGGAGGGCACAAAAAACACATAACTAAATAATCCTCAAATGTTGTGATTTATACTGAAAGGGCTACTCTTTGAAGTACATTTACTCAAATGTTGTACTTTGTGGTACTTGTACTTTCCTTGTATTTATTTCCTTGGCCTTTATACTTCTCGCCCACCACTCTTACTACATAATCTCAGGTCCAACCAGTTAAATCTTCTGCACCTCATACATGTTTACACTGACGTGTGTTTAAATACATGCTCTATGGCCTGCTTTTCATCTGTTTTTATTTACTTTCTTTATTTGTTTTACTGTGTTTTCTATGCACCATCTTTTAAATGTGTATTATATTATGTTTTCTAAACTGTTGTAATGTTTCTTGGCCCCTGTTATGGTCATTTTGGTTTAATTTATGTGTGTCTCTACTCCTGTACAGCACTTTGTGACCGTTGTCTGCGATAAGTGCATTATAAATAAACTTTACTTACTTACTTACTCTTCAATGAAATATTAAAGAAAATGTACCCACTAAACTTCTCAGATGTTTATATTTGAGGAACTAATTACTGGGAGGAATAATTAATCATTCAAAACTATCAATTAAATACTGATGTCTCTTTATGACCTTCATAAGTAAACAGCGAGACAATTGGCTATTTATATATTGTTATTCTTATTGCTTGTCATGGATGTCACTGGGTCAGATCCCACGCAACATCAGATGAAATCATGTTGGGTCACCAGAAGGGCTGTTGTGTTTATACTTTTCTTTAAGTAAATCCTGTTGAGGCTCACTAAATAACTCTTTCAATGGGCTTCCTCAAGTTAATATTGTTTGCCCTCAAATTAGTCATCTCTGAAATGAGTTACATTTATTGAATTGTTTAACTCAATAACACAAGTTGCTACCCCGGCATATCATAGCCTCACCTTAACCTTAAGTGTGTCAGTTGCCAACCATAACCATATGTTTGTCACCAATTTTAGAAATATTATCACTGGATTTGTTCCAAGATTTTGCAGCATCCACACAATCTGATCACTTGGATCTGAAGACAAAACACCAGTCTGTATCGGGTCTCCATCACATCAGTTCACTCCCTCCCGCTGCTTCCTGCTTCTCTCTGCTTTCATCACAGTAATAAATACAAATAAATCAAAACGGGCTGACAAAACCTCTTTTTCAGGTTGATTTTCCATGAAGTAGGCGGCCATCTCTCTCTCTTTCTGAGCATGTGTGTGGGTGGGTGTTTCCCAGTAGAAAGACGTCCAAATTAACTGCCTACGTCTTTAGAATGAAATGCCAAACACAGATGCCACAACAAGTGAGTCACGCTCACATACATGAGTCATTGTTCATCGTGTTGAGAATTAATTAAGTGTGGTTCTTACCCTCAAGGAAACACAAATCTTAGTGTTTTATTTTACTGATCTTTCAGTGTGATGGAAAGGAAGCCACATGACCTTTTGACCCCCAAACAGCTGTAGAGTTTCACTCCAAAATGTGGGTGGGTGTTTGTGCACCACTTTAATATATGCTCTATTGCATAATAATATATACTATATTACTGGATTACAATTATAAGATAAAATAATCCTTTATTAGTCCCTCAGTGGGGAAATTGCGGGATTACAGCAGCCTTGCATACAATAGAGACACATAGTAAAAACAAAAAAACAAAAAAAAACAATCAAGTAAAATAAATAAAATAACAATAAACAGTAGTAAAACAGTGAGAAGAATACAGTATCAGTATTGGTGCATTGATGTGTTCATCCTCATGATTTCAGTTTTGGTTGATTTAGAATTTAAATGTAGGAGTAACCAATTAAATTGGAGGTGGTGTAAACCGGTAAATGTTGTCTGGCAGCTATAAATGTAATGTGGAGTAGGCGTGACCTACGCTACGCTGCCTCTGATTGGTTAGTAGTCGTTGGATTTATAACTGTAAGCCAATCAGAGACGGCCGTGCCTCCGCCATTCACGGAAATAAGCCTGGTGCGGACGTGTGTGACAGTTATTCAAAAATGGCCATGCATTCAATATGACTGATTGCTCCTGAGTCTAAATGGTGTCCTAAAATCACGCCCGCAGATTCATATACACATATATTTGGTTGTGTTAGTTTTCCTCACATGTCCACGCATGAAAGAAGCACGTATGTATCGCCACGTGAAAGAGAAGAAAGCAGAGGCAGCGGGCAATGAACCCGGTGTTGTGCTGAACAAAGAGGTGGACAAAGAGTTGAGGACTCACTCTGTCATAATTTCGGTGCATCATAAAAGCGTGAAACCCCTGTAGATTACGAATTATTTTTTGTTGGGGGGAAGAAGTAGACTTTCACTCTATTTTCTAAATATATGTGTTGTTTAATTAATGTATATAATGACAGCTCTATTAATTTGTACATGTAAGGTTTTTTTGCACTTATTTTCTTCATTAAAATACTCTTGCCACTTTTATTCTATAATATATATTATTATTATTGCAACTGCAATGTGTATTGTTATGCACCTTCCACCTCGTCAAGTTCATTGTATTTGCAACATACTAAGCAATAAACAAATCTAATTTAGATTCTGATTTATTTATTTTAAGTGCATAAACTTATATTACTGAAAGCTTCAGTTAACATATTGCATATGAATATATGCTTTGCTCAATATAATTTAGTTAATTTTTCAATAAAACACCAGATTTACATCTCAACTTGTCATCTCAATCATGTTTTGGTGAAATACAGAGTTCACACTGCAACCATCCAAAAATGCGCGAGGAAGAATGTCTGCGGGGTGAGTCCTCGTCATCGCATTCGACGATCTTTGTCGCTAGCTAAAGGGCTACGGCTAACGAGCGACGAGTGGAGACCGGACCACGTCGCTCCTCGCTCCGGTATGATGCCAGGCGACAGCAACATGACCTCCATCGTTCAGAGAATAGCTCGGCAGGCTCTCCTCGCCTTCAGGAGCCCGCCCCGGGTCGGCGAAGAGGCCGGCAAGTCTTTCCTGGAGAACCAGAGCAAACTGAAAAGTCTAATGACGGAAGTACGGGCGGCGGACCTGCAGCTGGCCCCGCGGAGAGGCGACGACAGCTCGCCCGGCGTGTCCCCTCCTGCGCTGCCGTTCAGCCACCACGGCGGGCCCCCGGTCACCTACATGCACATCTGCGAGACGGACCAGTTCAGCATGGGGGTGTTCCTGCTGAAAAGCGGCGCGTCCATCCCGCTGCACGACCACCCGGGGATGCACGGCATGCTCAAAGTCATGTACGGCAAGGTCAGGATCAGCTGCTTCGACCGGCTGGAGCGCCCTGCCGGCGGCACGCAGGCGGCGGCGGCAGCGGCGGCGGCGTCCCAACTGGCCCCGGCCCAGAGGGACGCGCTGCGGCGCGCCGTGCTGCGCTCCACCGAGGAGTACACGGAGGAGAGCGCCCCGTGCGTCCTGTCGCCCGACCGGGACAACCTCCACCGGATCGACGCCGTGGACGGCCCGACGGCGTTCATGGACATACTGGCCCCGCCGTACGACCCGGACGAGGACAGAGACTGCCACTACTACAAGGTCCTGGCCGAAGCGAAGCTTAAAGACCCGGAGCACAAGGAGAAGGAGGTCTGGCTCGTGGAGATCTCGCAGCCCCCGGACTTCTGGTGCGGAGCGGAGCCGTACCCGGGCCCGGAGGTCTGCCTCTGATCCATCTGGCTGACCTGTCTCCTTTTGGCTGGTCTGGTGTTTGTGTGTGTGTGTGTGTGTGTGTGTGTGTGTGTGTGTGTGTGTGTGTGTGTGTGTGTGCACGAGGCTTTTGGACTTGGTTGGACAATGAAGGCTCACTCTCTAAATCATGAATCCACGTGAAGCCTGGTGAGCTGTCCCTGTAGATGAACAGCACCAAATTAGGTGACCCTATTGTAAGGTGTTGTAAACAGTGCTGACCTGCAATGGCGAACAGCTGTAACTCCTGTTTTGCCAAAAGTGAAATGTAATGACTCATGTTTCCATTTCACTTTAACAAAAAAATTGGCGCCTCAGGCAAAAAAAACTAACATCCTGTTGGTACTGTGATCCCTCTCGCTGTCTGTTTTTAAGGATCTTTAGAAAATCACCTACAGGAGTTAAGTAATGTCACTCCTACAATTTTCAGAGATTTATTTTACCCCCCTGCCCCCCCCCCCCCCCCAAAAAAAAATGGAACGCAATTAATTTTTGATGTGATACATTTGTTTGGTCCCTAATTTTCAGTTTTCCAAGTCCACGTTTGCCATGTAGTCTCCGTCGGTGATTGACAGCTCTAACAAGGGAAAGAGAGGACTTGAAGGCCTCCTGCATCTCCTAAAAAGTTTCCTCATCAAACGCACCTCTGGCTTTTATCTGATGGATCTATTTAATTTAAAGGTGGTATCATTGTGTGAACCACTACAGGAGCATATCACCAATCACCCGAACGGTTCAAACGAAAAGCACCCAAATTGGAGCCGCAAACGATGTGAGCAGTGTGCTAAAAATAAGCCCCTGTGAGGTATTTTTGCAGGAGAAATGACAAATTGATGATGTGCAGGGCGCTTATGCTGCATTTGAGATAAAGTCAGGAAGTCTGCTGCTTGCATGTTTGGTCAAAGTTATGTAGTAATCCTTTTGTATAACCTTTATACACAAAATGTCAACTTTCAGTATTGCATGAAATACTTGCTTTTGGTATGAAGCCAATTCATTGCATGCATGCATGCATTTTAGTTTTTCCCACGCTGCAGCAATCAAACATAATAGCCGTAGTTATAATCTATAGGTGTTGGAAATTCCAGATTTCTGACTGCGTTTTGAATGCAGCATTTGAAAATCAGTGTTTCCCAACCTGAGTTGAGCTGAGTCTCTGTGGAAGTGTCCCGAGACCAAAGAGGGACTTGTGTCCGCGTGTTTCTAATCGTCTTCCCGCTTCAGGCTTTGTGGCGTTCTGTTCCCGTCTCTTTTTGAAGGCTCAAATATATCTGCCGGTTTATTTTGCGTTGTGTTTAATACTCTAGAAAGTGTAGATCGTCTTTTTGGTTTTGTTTGATCCTCAGGACTGTCTGTGATTTGTATGGCTGACTGGTTTTCAGGAGACTGTTTGAAGGATGTGCACTTCAGCTTCTCGACACAAAGTTTGACTGTCTCTTATAAGGAAGAAAAAAAAGAGCTTTTCACTATTGGGCCACAATGTTTAAAGAATTGTCAGTGTGATTTACAATTTACGTTGGAATGAATCACGAATGCGAGGGTTTGGGTTCATGATGTTTATAGAATGAAAAGTGGGCTGATTTCCAGCTGTGCAGCAAAGAAGTGAAGCGTAAAGTAACAATGTGGTTCAATTAAAGGTTTCATTCAATAATGTCGGTTTGCACTACTAAAAAAAATGATGCTTATTCTGAAACTAGTGGTGGAAAGACGTCAAAGCACGGGACCGTTTTGAAATGTGAAATCTTGCATTTCGGAACACTTTTATTTCAAATTATACGTCGTAAATTTGTCAGCAGTTGCTGCAACATTTTTATTTGAGAGAGCAGTGACTTGTGTGCTACATGTTGAATCACTGTGTGAATAAAGGTTTGAGGCGACATGTCTTCTAATCAGCTGACGTTTCATCCGATTGTGTGTTGAACGATCAGCGACTGTATCCACGGGTTTCGCCTAAACAATGAAAGCTTTCTGTCGGTTCATATACAAATGTGCTGTTTATCTTGCCGAGACAAGTTTGCTTTATTTGCTTCAGTAAGTGATGTGGAGTGTGAAGAAAAAGGAACGCAAACATGACTTAAATACATTTTATTTTATAGAAGCTCCTTGGGGCGTTTCTCTGAAACATGTTGACAGTCAAATCTACTGGATCAGGTTTCAATAAAATGTCCTATTTCCAAGCACTGAGTCGTCCTTTAGCAGGTTGATGAAGCTCTGTGTGGCTGAACGACCAGTATCTGTGTCTCTGTTGGGAGTTT
The DNA here is from genome assembly GCF_910589615.1 of Taurulus bubalis. Lineage (NCBI taxonomy): Eukaryota > Metazoa > Chordata > Actinopteri > Perciformes > Cottidae > Taurulus > Taurulus bubalis. Next base: position 6,107,566 of record NC_136602.1, read on the forward strand.
AAATAGTCTGAAATGTAAAATAAAATAAAAAACACTTTTGCAAAGATACCTGTAAATTTGTCTGCATATGCTGTCCATACGTTGCTGATACACTGTACATTTAAACTTGGGAAAAGTTCAAATATCGAGGCAACATGATGCAGTGATTATTTTTAGGTTTTCTCAACTTTTGACAATAGGTGACTTAACTAAGATTTTCAAGTTTAGACAAGTTCTGCCAACTTAAATGTTCTTGTTCATCTAATTATGATTTTCCTGTTAGGCTAACACAAACATTCTTGATTCTAGATTTTGAATGTGGGTGCTTTGAGTTCCAAAGTCTCTGGAAGAACCTTGAAATAGACGTTTATGCCAAAATAAAGAGCGGCCACAACAACTCGACAAGTCAACGTTTATTTGCATTGACGAGAAGCATCAGTCCAGCAGAACAAAAGCTTTAGTGCTCGACTTGTTTGCATAAAAATGATAAAACACAAAAACACTTATTTTTCCAGTCTCTCTCTCTTAATCTTACATCCATCAGGTAGAAACGCTGGTTGGATTTCTTTTACAAATCCACAGTCAGTGCATACACCTGAAAATAAAAATCTAAACAGATTATCAGGCTACAATCTCATAAAATCCCAACATGTGCCATAAACCAAAGTCAACTCTTCATCAGGTGATGTTAAAGTATGACGCTGTTCCAACATTTCTAACATGATACAAAATACAGATTTTTTTTAAAAGCTTTGTTTTTGCTGCATCTAGCCAATGAACATTTCACAGTTCGCTTTGGCCCCGCCCTGATTTGTGATGTCACAATGTCTCTTGGGTTTACTCTCCGCATCGCTTCAAATTACCGCGTTTATTCGTCTCCTGACTCCAACAAGCTGTATTTGAAATTCAGAGCATTTTCTATTGCGTCCACACGGCTCTCAACATGGCGACGACAGCTGAGCCGGCTAACGCAGCTAACGCAGCTAATGCCGTTAACGGTGCCGACATGGGCTAACCCTGTTGATGTGAGGGGTGACGCAGCAGCATGGAGGAAGGGTGGGTGCTGCTACGCTCCTGCAAATCAGCTGTAAAACGCCGTTTGAGCGCAAAGCGGCCGCGAGCTAACCATGCTAATCACGTGCACAAAACATGCACTAAAGGCCGTAAACAGATGACAGACAAGCTCCGTTTACACCACACTCCGCTTTACATCGCTAATCATGGCTTGCTGCTGCATAGAGACCTTTTAAATATTGTGCATCAGGCACACTCAAATAGTGACTGTAATGTATGTTTGCCGTCCGTTTTTTGCATTAACATCAACCTTCAACATTTTGCATGGTGACATATTAGTGCCTTTAAAATTGGCCATTTAGATAAACAAGCATCATTAGTGAGCGCCTAGTATCATCACAACATTACAAGATGTATGGCGCGTATCTGCCTCATGTATACCCTGCAAGACGTCTTTGAACTTTAATATGATAAATATTGAACATTGATGATGTCGCTACTATAAAAACAATGAAGAACATGTGAGGATTTCCAGCTTGCAATTAAATTAGACTTCAGATCCGAGATGGGATGAATTACATTTTCCTCACGACCAAACCAAAATGCTGAAGAGAAATTATTGTTGTTGTGAAACACCTCCCACAGTGACTTATTGTTAATTAGTTTCTGAGATGAACAGATTTTGTGCATTAAACTGCGGTTGAAGCCCAACCACAGCTGGTTAAACTGCTCACTCAGCTGACCTGCAGCATTTTGGTCCCATGTTTGCAGCCTGGATTGTGATTGAATCCCTGAGAATATGAGAATATGAAGCATAAAAGACACAATGCCTTGCCACAAAGCACTGAAGCGAGCCGCAGCAGTCGGGCACACTGTGTTTGAAAGAAGCACACCAACTGTTATCATGTTAAGTGTCAACAGACTCCATTTACAATATAACACCACAATGTCCAACTGTGTGTGTGTGTATGTACTGTAGGCTGTCCCTGTGAATAATCTGGACCACTGAGAGTGAGGAATGATGCTTCCATTGATGTCTTCCACCTTTTGACTAAATATGAACCACAAGGTGAGATGTGGACTCCTTTGGCTGACTGTGGCAGGAGCCGATCCACTGGACATGTTCACATTCAGAAAGTTCACATTCAGCAGCATCGGGATGAGGATTAATTAGGACGCTGAGGACTTTTTCTCCTTCTGCCGGAGGTGGATCTTCATGTGCCTCCTCCTCTCGTCGCTCCGGGCGAACTTCCTCCCGCACTGGTCGCAGGAGAAAGGTTTCTCCCCGGTGTGCGTGCGGATGTGGGTGGTGAGGTGGTCGCTGCGGCTGAAGTTCCTCATGCAGATGCGGCACTGGAACGGCTTGTGGCCCGTGTGGATGCGCAGGTGTCGGCTCAGCTCGTCCGACCGGGAGAACCGGCGGTCGCAGCTCTCCGCCGGGCACGGGTACGGCCTCTGGTGGACGGGCGTCTTGCTTGGCCTGCTCGGGTACTTCCTGGGTCTCAAGATCGGCCTAAGAGGGAGGCTTTGGTGGCCGGGGAAGGCGGCGGCCATCGGGCCTTCGGCCGCCAACGAGGGCGCACCGAGCGTAAAGTTCCTGATGGTGTTGAGAGGAGTGAGAGGCGGAGGCACCCGGAGGGAGTCTAGCGGGTACGGGAGGGATTTCCTCTCGGGGAAAGCCGCCTGCATATCTCTCTGGCAGCTCTGCTGGTAGAAGCCTCCGTACTCGGGCATGATAGACAGCAGTGCGGCGCCGTCTACAGTCGATTTAGGCGCAGGGTTGTAGGTCGGCGGCGGGTGGTAGGCCACCGAGCAGGTGGACGCCGACAGGTACCCTCCCGCCGAGGGGTCCTGGTACATGTCCCCGCTGCAGGAGTAGGAAGGGGCCGGGTGGGGGTGAGGATGAGGGTGATGATGGGGAGGCGCGTACATGTGGCTGATGTCCGGATGTCCGTGCGCCATGGTACAGTTCCCCGCGTCCGCTGCGTCTCCTCCTCCGCCTCTTGCGCCAATATCTGGTAATCGTGAAGACGACGCAAACACCGGGGCTGCGATGTCCGCGCTGATCACGTTGATGACGTCCCTCGGGGTCCACGGTCCTCCTGCGCCGCCGAAGTCAATCGAGAACTTGCCCGTATACGCCACTGGGTTCGTGCGTAAAGTTGCCGCGTAGTGAGCCAAGTCGTCGTGGAAAGGCAGCTCAGGTGCGCTCTTCCCCTGTAACTGAAGGGTACCTAGAAAAAGTACACTCGGTTAGAATGCAACGGAACGAGCACATCATCTCATGACACTTCACCACGGTTCGTTTAAACATTTTGGAGCAATTAAAATAAGACTTTTCTCACTTTCACCCAGACCTCCATCCAAACCACTTCAGGACAAATGACATCAATTCTTACCGCTTTCATTCTCTTCATATTCTTCGACCCCTACATCCTCTTCTTTAAAAACAATCGACCCCTCCGCCGAGTACACATCTTTGGGAATACTATCGACAAAGCTGCTGAGAGACACGAACACTTCATTCGCTATTTTCGCAGTCATCCTGGTGATCAGGCGGTTTAGATTTAGAATTAGAGGCTATGTTTTAATCCAATTTTCTCTCAAACATTTTGACTGTTCGGCTCCTCATCCCTTGTAAACAGCTCCTGAATGGTGCAGTAGGGTTATAAAGGGAATCGCTGGGTATCCCGACACGTCATTCACCAAGTATGGACTTGGGTTTGAACAAAAAAAAAAAAAAGGAGAATAAGAGGGAACTCCAGAAATAGGACTGGTTGAGCTCAATGACATGTTGAAGTTTAACTAAATAAAAGAAGGTGGGGAAATGGGGAATTTTTATATTCGGGGATTTTATTTTAACATCCATTGGGAACATCAACAGGTGCTTCGTGCTGCCCTCAGACCCGCGGGAAGGAGGGGAGAGAAGAAGAAAAACATTCGGAATTCCGGTCATACTCTCTCCATAAAAGGATTATCCGGTGAGGTGCGAGGATCTCGCTCTGCTTATATGGTTGGTATCCGGGTAAAACCGTGTTGCTTTGTTTTGTCTTTGTGCCAGCTGAGCCCACACACTGACAGCTCAGACCCATTTGTTTTCTCTCTTGCCTTGTCAGGAACAGATTTCTGCTCTGACTGAGTCTTGCTATTGTTGCCCTGCTGAGATAGATGGGGTGATTAGTGAGGAGAAGAAGAAGAGGCCGGTTGGTCTTGGTGATGTCTCCATGTTTAGTGGTTTAGTCTGGTTTTAATTAATGATGATGTGAGGCACATTAGTGCCATATGTGTTAGTGATGCAGAGAGAAAACCTGCAGCTGCTGACATCAAAGACACTTCATTTGTATGTATTAACTACAAAAACCCACATTTTAACATACATATACTTTGAAAAGACAGGACACGATAAAAGATTTAAAAAATAAAAGAAGATATATACATTGTTTCTCTTTTTTAACAGCACACATAACGTTGCTATCACAGGTATCTCATATATATCTATGTTTTTAAGGAAAGCTTTATTTTAGTTAAGGGTATATTACTTTGATTTATATCAACAATATACCTTTGAGGTTAAATTAAGAATTTGATAATTGCACTGGTTGAGTAGCTCTGTATCTGTCCCATGACTTGTCAAGAACTGCCACATATGGTTGAGTGGTGTTCTCTTTTTATTTGGGCGGTTGTTAAATATTATAGAAAAATGGCCATTAAATCTTCAGACCCGACAGATGATTGCTGATGATTAAATGCTGAAACAAACTTCTGTTACAAAAATGTGTTGTGCACTAAAATAATTGTTATTCCGCACATTACCCACAATGCAACGCCAGATATTACAGTTATGTTATGCTAGTGGCTAATGCGGCCTGGAGGAGAAGTGAGCATCGGGCTGCAGAGTTCTCGGTTGCTCACTTCTTTCTAAATCCACTGCTCCAGATTGGATTTTATTTTTTATTTCACACTCTTCAGACCCAACTGAAGTTGACTCGAGTGACATCACTTGAGGACATTCGTAGACTCCGGCTCCTTCTGGAGACACACATGTCTTTATAATACAATTAGCATAGGCAGTACTCCCACACATGCAGAGGTGGAACATGTGTGGGGTTCATGAAACCCTCATGGACCCCAGAAGATGAATCACCCGGACCTTTGGATGTTCGGAGCGTAAACTGAGCATATTTAAATCTTTTTGATTTGTTGAATAGCTGATTAATTAAAGAGCTGATGGAGCTGCTGCATCACCGAGCTGCGGAGACGGAGAACACAGCGAGCAGGAGGACCGCAGCTCCTCCTGCAGCTCCTCCTGCAGCTCCTCCTGCAGCTCCTCCTGCAGCTCCTCCTGCAGCTCCTCCTGCAGCTCCTGCAGCCTTTTGAACGCCCACAGTGACAAAAATGTTGCTGTGTATTGTCGTTGTGTGGCGAGCCGCCCACCCTGTGGCAGATGGGGGTTTGGCCAGTCCACACACACACACACACACACACACACACACACACACACACACACACACATATGCACACTCACACACATATGCACTCACAAACTGCAATGAACAGGCTCAGAAACCAAATGCACATACTTAGAAAACACACACTTTCTCACAGACACAAAAACTCCCACATGCACAGGCACACGCACACGCCAACACAAATACACGCTTTCTTCGTCCTGTAACAAATATACACACACACACACACACACACACACACACTTTCTCTGTCAAAATGTGATGAACAAACACACACAAACCCACCCACACACACATACACACCATCTTTCTTTCTCCTCTCTCTCTCTCTCTCTCTCTCTCTCTCTCTCCACACACACACACACACACACACACACACACTGCTCCAATGGGACGGTGCCCTGCTTCCACCCTTCGCCCACGCTCCTCCGGGCCGCCGAGGCTCTGGGGGGTTTTTGGTTTTGTGTTTGGTGGCTCGGGGTGTCAGCCGGGGGTCCGGCGGCTCGGCAGACCCCGCCACGCCGATTAATCATCTGTCATCTGCAGTTTTTGTTAATATGGATCTTTGTCTACGTCCTCAAACGACGCTTGGGTGTCGGGCCGGCCGCCCTGCTTGCCGCCTGCCGTCCCCTTTTTTCCAATTTTTTTGCAACCGAAAAACAACAAAATCACCCGAACTGCCCCTTTCTGGGGCTTTCTTTCTCCAAGCCGAAGGTTTCACGCCGTCAGCTGCTGCTCGCAAGAAACGCGTGACCTTCGAGACCTCATGTTGACACCTGACATTTGTAGCATCAAAGATTGGAGCCGTAACAGAACAATAGGACACTTGCTTCTTCCTTCTTAATGAGGACATTTTGAAGATTTCTACCTCAAATTTTGATTAAATCCTTTTTATAACATCAAGACTTATCAAATCCTTTCCTTCGGCCTTCGAGTCACTTTGGTTGCTTTTATTTTAAACTCTAGATGTGTTCATTTATTATTTCAAGGCCCAGAAATGTGAGTTGTAGATATTTCAAACGCTTCTTATCAAAATTAATTTGGTCATTTCTTCTTCGCTGCATGTAGCAACCCAGCTCCCCGCAAAAAAGTAGTTGTCTGTAGTTTGGATGCACAAAATACAAATCAAATACTGAACAACTCGATGACTCATTTTGGAAGGACATCCATGAACATCAATAGTCAGATTATGCAATACTCCAAGTAAAGAGTTGATAAATGATTCCCCACGGCGTGAAAGTACCAGATAATCTTTTATGAAACTACGTTGAGTTCAACCCGTAGGTGCTGGTTCAGCCAAACAGACGGCGGGGCGTTGGGATGACATACAAAGAATAAACATAAATCACTCTGGTATACGTTCCCGTTTCTCATCCTGGGGTGACATTCTTGATCAACCTGCACAGGATTCAGGGTTATAGAGGTTCTGGAGATGAACCCTCTAACCAAGCCGTCAATAGCAGCGTTGCATATTCATGTGATGTATTGACTGCTTGAGTGTCGTATAATAGACAGGCCCGTCAATGAACGTGAATGGCTTCAACACCGTCTCTTAGATACTCTCGGAGCTCGCCGATTAATATCAAACGAGGATAATTAGCTTTCTGGTGGTTTCAAATCACTTTTGTTGCTCATGAAGTCAAAGACAGACGGAATAAGTCCTGCTGTGTTGAGCCAGATCATTTCAACCTCACTGGTTGGGCTTGGTCCAAAAAAAAATACAGATTAAAACGCTTTACCTATTTTCATCGTTGGGTTTCGGAGGCACAAAAGGAAACAAAAGCTGTAGCTTCACTACAGTCAACATAAAGAGAATTATGCGCTTATTCGTCAAAACAAAGGCAATGTTGGCAAAAATATAAACGTGAAAGCAGGAAAAAATGTTTCGCTGCAAACAGAAACATATTGCAGTACTGCAATTAAGTAGTTTTTTTTTCAAATTTCCAATCAAAGTTGCTTTTACCAGCCAAATGATTAACATTGCTGCTCTCACAATAAGCTCAGATATACAAGATTTCAATACAAATGTGTATAATCAACATAACATCCATGTTTTGGTTGTTCAGACAATCCCATGATGGATGCAACTCACCAGTATTTTCATTGTATGTTACTTGATTATTTTCTCGATGAATCAATAAATGTTTTGTCTATTAGAAAGTAGAAAATCTACAGATATGTAGTTTACTACCACAGAACAAACACATCCTCACATTTAAGAAGATGGAACTGGAGGATGTTTATTTGGAAAATTGACTTAAATGATTCAACCACTAAAATAACGGCAGAATATCGATGAATCGACAAATCGTTTTAGCTCCCGAGTAAATGAAATGTCTACAATTGGAAATTAAAAGAGGCATTTCTTCTGGCAAAATTATTAAATAAGCCAAAGTTTAGGCCTTTTCGTTGACTCCTGGCATCAAGCTTCAATCTATTTCACTCAGAAAACCCACTACAGCTACACAGAAGCAACATATTTAATAAAGCTTACTACCATAGATGGAAACCTTTTACAAATAACATTGACTTCCACTAAATATTTGCATTATCCCCCTTCAGAAATACATGTTCATCTTCTCGAAAGCTAAAGACCTAAAATTGTTAACGGTTGATTGTATTTGACGTTTCTGTTTTCCAGGTGTTTTATCTTCATCACACACACACACACACACACACACATAAATCCTCTCATACTGAGCACAGAACGACCAATATGAACAAAAATGCAACTCTGAAAAGAAGTGATGTTTCACTCGTTCACTTTTCCCACTTCTTTGACGCCACTCGATATGATTTGTACTTTGAATTCATTTCACGAAGCTATTTTTCACCAAGAAGGTCCAAGTAGAGCTAAGTGGCATCCCCTCCTCTGTCTCCCAGCTATTGTGACAAAAGAGCAAAACTCACTTTTAAACCCACGGTGAAGACAAATCCTCCTTGTCCTCCGTCCGGCGGGCCTCCTCCTCGCTCTCCAGAGAGATGGAGGGACGGGTGGAGAAAGAGAAAGAGAACGAGACGGAGAGAGGGAACGGAGACGCTTCCTTGAGGTGAATGGAGCCCAACGTTCTGTCGGCCCGGACCACAAAGTTACCCGCTCTGGATTTCTGGCTCGCCCCCGGAAAGGGTCATCATCACCCGGGGTCTGAGTGGGCTGCCAATGACAAAAAGAGAGAGAGAGAGAGAGAGAGAAAGGGGGGGTGGGGGGGGGGGACACAATACGATTGTTCCCACCTCACTTTGCTTACACCCTCGCAGTTAAAATTGTTATGGTAATGAAGTGGATTTTTTTTTTGCTGGACGGCAGATTGTAACAGAGAGATGTTTCTTCGACTGGAAGTGGAGGCCGGAGGTGTTGGGAGAGCTGCTGCTGCTCTGGACACGAGGAGGATGATGATGACGATGATGATGATGATGATGATGATGATGCGTACAAACACTCTAAATACTAAGGTAGAAGCAGTGGTGGAAGAAGCATTTAGGTCCTTTACTTCAGTAAAAGTACACACTCTGAAAATACTCCACGGCAGGTAAAAGTCCTGCATTCAAGTAAAAGTATGAAAGTATTATCTGCTAAGTACTTCAAGTAAAAGTATTAATTGTGTCAGTGTTTTATCTACATATGATGTTTCTGCTGCATTCATGTGTAAGTTGCATTTTATTGCTTTAGATGTTGTTTTTTATTTCTTTATATACTGTTTACAAGTGTAATCTCCCATAATGCATCATGTTACACGTATAAACTCGCATCTCTAAAGAGCTCAAACTAAAACAGGACCGTTTTCTTCAGTTTTGTGACGATGCATTTTTATTTCAGTTGATCCAAGAGACTTTTCAAACAGTTTGTTCAGCTTAAGAAGAACACGTAAAGGAACCTTCATCCTTCCGGTTTGCACACGTTCAGAATCAACACACCTGGAGATACGTGGTTTTCACTGGACAGGAAGGGATGGAAACTGTCATCTGAAAAGTTAAAGTTGCCAAGACAAAGATCTGGAGTAAAAAATACTCATAAAGTCGCTTCAAAAATGCAGATACCTTGAATTTTCGAGTACAGTACTTGAGAAAATACTCATGCCACTCCCAAAATGTTACAGATCCTCCGTTTTAAAAGTATTCCGTATATTCCGACGTGTTTAGGGTTTATAGCCACAAATAAACAAATAAACACCTCTTTTTACTTCCATGGCAGTTTACTTTTCAAGCTTGTGAGCCTCAATGTTTGCAGCGCCCTGTCCACTTCCTCCCAGTACAAAGTGGGCTGTGTATGGTTCGTGTTGTACTATCTTAAATATTTGTGGAGGAACGTGCAATTTGTTGTGTCTGCGTGCCGCCATGCAGCTGACTGAACAAGGAGATTGTTGTGATGGGCTCATCTGCACGGCTTGTGTTGTACATGTAACTTAACCAGATAAACGGGTGCAGACAAGTCTTCTGCAGAAGAAGATGAGGAACGAAATGAGGTCATTAAAAGAGCTCCATGAAGCTCAATCGATGGAGAAACAAGTGGAAAACATGATGGAAATGTGACATGTGTGTCTTAACTCTGTTTCCACTAAGTTAATATCGATACACCAACTTTTACAACTCAAATGAGAGGAAATTGTTGTTTTTGTGACATTAAACAACAAAAAATAACCATTTTGGGGGTTTTAATTTCATGTGTGTCTTTGAATCACGTGCATAACTGTGTGTGTGTGTGTGTGTGTGTGTGTGTGTGTGTGTGTGTGTGTGTGTGTGTGTGTGTGTGTGTGTGTTAAAGGGCAACCCCCTCGTCCTCCTCGGGGGCCTGAGTGGGCGGACGGTCCTCGGCAGATGGATTGCTGCTCGCCACTGGTCACTTCATAAACCTGAAACAGATTAATAACGTGAATATATAATGTTTGGTTCATTTCTTTAAATTGGTTGTTTTTGATTGGATTGAAACGCAGCATTTTGAAAGTTTTCCTGAAACGTCGCTTTATGTGTTAATTTGTACAATTCCAGGTCCTTTGTGTGTTTCTGTGTCTTAATGAATATCAAATGTAGAAAACAGTTCTAAATTTATTTGAAAATGTAAGCAATTTTGTATCTGTATGTAAATAAATGCTACTTAGGTGTTTTGCTTGGTTATGTTTTACATTAAAGTAAATGTTAAAGGTGTTTGTAAATACCATTATTACATTCATAAACATTTTTTTGTTTGTGTGTTTGTGTGTGTGTGTGTGTGTGTGTGTGTGTGTGTGTGTGTGTGTGTGTGTGTGTGTGTGTGTGTGTGTATATATCATTATAAAAATACCAGTTTGAATAAGCATACTTTTTCTTATTTGGTTCTATGTCGGAACAGCTAATTAATCTTTTTTTTATATATCTACGCTTGTGTGTGTGTGCAGTTGACAAAAAGACCAATTTCTGCTTCAACACACATCTTTCTGTGATTATGGCAATATTTATAGGCTAATTGTTAATGTTTGATCTAACACGCTTTTCTCAGAGACCATATTCTCAGTATATTCTCTGAATTTCAATAACATTAGCTTTGATAAGCAGTTGTGATAGTAACATTTATTCATAGGCCTACTTTACTTATTCTTTTCATGCTACCGTCTAATTCTGCTCCAATAAATTCGTCTGACAGCTTTACTTTACAAATTCTGATTTTTGCATGAAAACACATGAAGAGTTTATGAAACAAGATGTTTTGTTCTAAATTAAACCAACCAACAGTTCACAAGTCAGTCTCTCACTGAGTTTAGTATCCCAAGACTAATACAAGCAGGAAAACAGCGGTATAAAAACATTTCATGGTTCCAGCTTCACAAATGTGAAGGTTTGTTTCTTTTCCTTGTTATAGTGCCAATACTTGGTTTGTATTACTAATAATGTTGAGGTTTGGACTGTTGGTTGGACAAAACTAACATTATCAAGGGGTCACTTTGAGGTCAGTTCTGACTATATTCACAATTACGTTTGTACAAACCAATCAATCGATTAATGGAGGAAAAATAATAATTGTAATCAATATTGAAATTAATCATTAGTTATTAGTTCAAAGATTGATGCATTCATGCATGAGTAATAATTATAGATCTATAGTATACATACATATATAATAGTATAGCAGTCACAGGAGATTTTTTTATACTTGTAATACTATAAATAACCTACATTGTCCTGTTTATACTTAGACTAGATAATTTTACTAAATACACATTTTTAATGCAGAACTGTTACTTGCATTGAGTATTTTAGTACTTGTATTGAGTATTTTTACACTGTGATATTACCATAGACTGTATATTAGTCAGTAAGCCTACTTTTAGTAGTACTAGTAGTTTCAGTAAAGAATCTGAGTACTTCTCCCATCACTCTTTATAATGTCGCCACCTAGTGGAGATATTCTAGAATGTATTCCAACCTCCCGTGATGCTCCGCGCGGAAGCCGTCACGTGTGTCCTGTTGGCCAATGGCGGCGTTTGTTTGGCCGTTACTCTTCTTCTATTGGCCCAGCAAAATTTAAAAGTACTGTTTGAAATGTTGCCTGTCGGAACTTTTAGAGCGCCAGAGAGGTCGTCTGTGGACGGAGTCTGTTGTTGGAGGAGGCAGAAAACACGGAATATATATAGTTTATAAATAATATTACTGGTGGAAACAATCCGCGGACTATACGTAAAGGGAGCGCGGAACGATACGCGTACGACGTCATACGGTGAGCTAACGTTACTTTGGAGTAATGCTATCTTAAATTGAAGCTAACTAACGTGCTAATATCGACTCGTTAGCTTGAGCTTCTCTCATTACTTTAAATGGTGACCAAGAAGTCGTTATTTTCTCGCTTCTAGTTATTATCCCCCAGGATTGTTTTATTTATGTATGTGCTCATGTATGTGACTGTACTTTCAGACTCCTGCAGCCATGGCAGCACACAACCTGAGCGCGTTGAAACGAGACGAGAAGGGGAGAAACATCCAGGTCGTGGTCAGATGCAGGTATGGACAGAAAACCAGAGGAAGAGCCTTCCAGATCTTTGGCTTAGGTCCTGCATTCAAAAGCGTGACTCTAGTAAAAGTACAAAAGTATCAGCAACTAAATATGTATATGTACTAAACAGCCTTTTGGGTTTATGAGAGACAGGATTTGTCTTTTATGAGAAACAACTCTCTGTCCCTGAAGTGTGATGATGATAATACTTAAAGCATAAAGGATGTTTCCGTTATTCTATTCTTTCAGGAAAGAATACAGCTTTAATCCCAGATTTTTAAATGCTGTCCTTCAGATGTTTAAACCACAATAAAATGGTCAAAGGTTGAACAGTCAGACGGATGTTAATACTGTGGATCTCAAATCTTATTTCCAATCAATTTCCAGCATTATCAACGGATAAATTGATAATTTATTGTATTTATTTCCACAGCCTGTACAAGAACAAATCAAGATTATCAAAAAAAAACATAGCCTCAAGGAACGTAATTCAGTCACAAAAACACAAGCCCATTCGGTGTTCTTGCTGCAGTCTGTTGAGAGCCGTGATTGGCGGTGGGCACAACGCTTTTACTACAGCCTCCTTTTTTTACACATAGTGTAACTCGCATAGTGATTGTGGAACAGTAGTGGAGGATGGGCTCTATGATTCTCCTCTCCACGAGGAGCAGAACGGTTGATTGAGGGCCTTCAGGCGGCGTGTGGATCTCTGTAGTGTGTTGATCAAAGCCGAGTTTATTGTTGAAGGTGCTTTAAAATCCTTGAAGCTCTTCTCCATCTCAGCTGGCTCCCTGTTGATGTGACAGTAGGAGGGACTGGGTCTATTGTCGGGCCGCACGATTAGTTTGATCACATGTTGAGATTGTGATTATTTATAAAATAAATGAACAGCACTTTACACACATGACATTCACATATTGCTTAAAAGCGGGCAGAACACCATCCAGTCTGCATTTATTTCCGTAGCTGTGGTTTGTTTATCTGTCTACCAGCCGAAAGCACTAAACCCCCAATCATAGCTATGATGTTATTTGGTGAAGTCACATCCGTCTCTGCTGTGTCATTTCTTTTCAGGCCTTTCAACACGATGGAGCGCAAGTCGTCCTACGGGGTCATGGACTGCGATCCGAGCAGGAAGGAGGTGATGGTAAAGACGGGAGGGATGAACGACAAGGCGGCACGAAAGACCTACACGTTTGACATGGTGAGTGGGGCCGACGCTTTGTCTTCACACACTTCCTGACTGTCAGTGGGGAATCTGAAAGACGTCCAGGCCCGATCGTAATGACCAGTATCGGGGGAATATTTTAATTAATCTGTGTCAGCCGAAATTAAGTGATGCTTCCTTCACGGGACTAAACTGTCTTTTGTCAACCTCACCCTGAAAGTAAATAGAATACGTCTTCTCTCGAGTGGATCAGTTTCAGGAGTCTCATTCATAACATAGCAATAATTTAAGCGTAATAACTTAATATTTCTGAACCAGGACTGTCAGTTTAGATCAAGCGGTTTGTGAAAAATCAGTTTCGGATGTAGTATTTGCAGCTGTTATTTCAGTGTGTCAGATACATTTTAATCAACATTTCAAAACTTGATCTCCATCTCTTGTAGTTACTGACATTAACCAGTTGATCGCATGGCCCCTCTGTCATGCCCTGAATAATATTGAGTCACTAGAGTTTTTTTTTTTTTTTTTTTTTTAATACAATATATTGTGTTCAACAGGTATTTGGTCCAGCTGCCAAGCAGATTGATGTGTACAGGAGCGTTGTTTGTCCCATTTTGGATGAAGTCATCATGGGATACAACTGCACTGTTTTTGCGTGAGTGATCTGCTGCTCAGAATGATTTTTAATGCTTCAGTAAAATCTTCATTTCTGTCACCCGTGTTCTGAATTGCTCTGAAATAATGTGTTTAACTACAGTTTTTGTTTTTATTGATATGAAATAAAAACGTGTTGATTTGTTGTTCAGCTACGGTCAGACTGGAACAGGGAAGACGTTCACCATGGAGGGCGAGAGGAGTCCAGACGAGGAGTTCACCTGGGAGGAGGTGAGAGAAGAGCCACGACTCGCCTGTGTCTCTGCTGCATATCGCATCATCAAATCGGAGGGTAACGTCTCTTTAAAGAGCAGAACTGATTCACTCTTTAATGTTTTTAAGGACCCTCTGGCCGGCATCATCCCCAGAACGCTGCACCAGATTTTTGAGAAGCTTTCTGAGAACGGCACCGAGTTCTCTGTTAAAGTCTCCCTGCTGGAGATCTACAACGAGGAGCTGTTCGACCTGCTCAGCCCCAGCGAGGACGTCACCGAGCGGCTGCAGCTCTTCGACGACCCTCGCAACAAGGTAGCTTTCGTCGAATATCGGCTGTTATTTTTGTCTTTTTTTTTTTATTTTATTGCTTTTCCCTCAAAAGCAATAGAAATGTATGTCGTCCTTTTCAAGAGGCACATTGTGGGTGTTTATTACTGCTCATACAGATCAATTAAAATGCAGGATAAATGGGGACGTTTCTGCTAATTGATGCATTTTGTTGAGATTTCTGAGCTCTGGTGTGTTGCAGCGCGGCGTGGTGGTGAAGGGCCTGGAGGAGATCACGGTTCACAACAAAGACGAAGTTTATCAGATCCTGGAGAGAGGATCAGCCAAGAGGAGGACGGCCTCTACGCTCATGAACGCCTACTCCAGGTACTAAACCATATTCCACACTCCCAGATGAGTTTTGTACAACCAGCTGCGACTAATATTTACCTGATTTGTTAACCGGTTTTCCTGTTGTTGTGTCTCTGCGTAGTCGCTCCCACTCTGTGTTCTCGGTCACCATTCACATGAAGGAGATCACCATGGAAGGAGAGGAGCTGGTGAAGATCGGCAAACTCAATCTGGTAATAATCCTTCATATTCAGTAGCAACAAAAAGACTTTGAACCAGAAGCGACTATTGCAATGTTGATACTTTTCTACTGGAAAATACTTCTAAGTAATACTTCTAATTTTGAGAAAGCTCAGTTCCTGAGATAAGTCTACTTATTTTCCATTTACAAAGTAGAAAGATTGCAGCACACAACCTTCCCGTCTCCTCTCTCTCCAGGTGGATCTCGCCGGCAGTGAGAACATCGGGCGTTCCGGTGCGGTGGACAAGCGCGCTCGCGAGGCGGGAAACATCAACCAGTCGCTGCTGACGCTGGGCCGAGTGATCACCGCTCTGGTGGAGAAAAGGCCCCACATCCCGTACAGGTAGAGTCGAGAAATCCAATCCAATAATTACAGCGCGGCGTTTTGTATTCAGGCCCTCAATGGGAACTCTTTGAGGGGAAATGCGCTCTTTTGATGAGAAGCAAAGTTCTTGCTCCCTACAAAGAAATATTCCAGCATGTAAACCATAAATTGTACTTTTTCCAAGTTATTTATTGTCATCTGCGCAACAATTTAAAGTGAAGCAGTCTTTGAAAGTTTTAGATCTCAAGCTCCCTCTACTATAGATACAATATAGAGATATGATATAATACATGACTGTGCATATTTTCTGCACTTTTATTTTTTCTTTAGCTTCCCTTTATTCTCTGTAGCTCTTCTTATTAAAGTACATAACCAGAGAGTAGTTGTAGATCTGAACTTCGGTGTTTCGGCTATTGAGCATACCCTTAATGACATAAATAGGGTGGGCAAAATAATAGAAACACCTGTTGGTATAACGCAAAACAATTTCAACACCTGAACCGTTCATGGAGGAGAATGTTTTGCACGACTGTTGCATTATTAGACTTATAAACTGGCAGCTTGAGTGTAGTGTGCAGGTAATTTTACTGTAAAAATGAACTTGTCAATGCTCTCTGGTGGGAAAACAATGTTTACAGGAGACCCTGTTTCTAAATGATCTCAGATCTAGCTTGGCATGTCTGTCTTTCAGTTTCTTGTTCCTCGTGATGCATCCTTCTGGATGAGTTACGAGTGGAGCTCAAATGACTACAGGGATAAATAATGTGCACTCTTCCAACAGAGAGTCTAAGCTGACCAGAATCCTGCAGGACTCTTTGGGAGGACGAACAAAAACCTCAATCATCGCCACCGTGTCGCCGTCCTCCAGCAACATGGAGGTTCGTTCCCTCGTCTCTGAATATGCGCTCATGGGACAACATTTCTGTAGATTGAACTCAAATTCAGAGCTGGAGTACAGTTTGCGTGCTCACGATGATATTCTTTCTGTCTGTGCAGGAGTCTTTGAGCACGCTGGAGTACGCCAGCAGAGCCAAGAACATCATGAACAAACCTGAGGTCAACCAGAAGCTCACCAAGAGGACGCTCATCAAGGTAGAGACGAGTTTGATATCTCGCTTGGAGGGGCAGGGCCTAATAAGTTGCTGCATTTCAGGGAATGTTTTAATTTCACCGTCTTTAAAGAAGATTCTGGCTCTCTGTCCACTCAGGAATACACGGAGGAGATCGAGCGCCTGAAGCGCGACCTGGCCGCCACTCGAGACAAGAACGGAGTTTATGTGTCTGCAGAGAACTATGAGTAGGTGGCATGAACACAGGGAACACAACACGGGGGTTCAGTGTGTTGCTGGCCACCTTTTTAACTGTTTTAGAGATCTGGTGACAGTCTTGTCTGTGTTTCAGGAGCATGATGGGGCAGATCAGCTCTCATGAGATGCACACGGGCGAGTACACCGACAGGATCGCCGCCATGGAGGAGGAGCTCAGGAAGGTACGTGAGCCTCAGATGAACCTCAAGCGATTCATCAGAAACGGAAACGTGATGAGGAAAGACTTGTTTATATTATTTAGTACCGTATTTACAGTGGTGCAAGTACAAATTTAAGGTACTTTACTTGAATATTCCAGCTTAAATTCTAAATGACTCTGTATTTTTATTTTGCAGGCAAATATTGTACTTTTTATTTCACTACATTTATCTGGTAACTTTTGTTACATTACAAATTAAGAATTTACACAAACCATGTGAAGTTTATTATAAAAGATGTTTGGTTATTAATTAAACTACTGTACAATCTATACAATAAGAGCTGAAACAATAAGTTGATTTGACAATTCTTTTTCACATGATTGATATTAAAATAAAACATAATATAGGTGTCACTTTGGGTTCTGGGTAATTGTGATGTCACTTATTACAAACCAAAGAATGTATTGATTAATGTAGAAAATAATCAGCAGATTAATCCAGAATTAAAATGAGCTCAACTAACAGTCACGGGACATTATTATACTTTTAATACTTTAGTTACATTTTTCTCATTTTACATAAACTTTTACTGAAGTAACATTTCAATGTAGGACTTTTACTTGTAACAGAGTATTTTTCACAGTGTTATATTTGTACTTTTACTGAAGTAAAGGATCGGCGTACTTCCTCCACATATTTCTGTTTGATACACCAACATGAAAGACAATATGCCGGCCAGTTCCCACTGCACACATTACTTCAGGTCACTAAAGTTTCTACCTGCACCAGCCGTCGCTCACACGTTGTCCTGTCTGCAGGTGACGGAGCTGTTTGTGGACAATAAGACCCGACTGCAGCAGTGCACCGTCGACCTGGATGAGAAGCAGCAGAGGTGAGGCATCATCATTATTTTACCCGAACCCCCGGCCTCATTTGAAATGAGGCCGCAGGAGTTTAAAGCCCAGCGAAGTGGTCCACTTTAAAGAGCGGATGTTTCTGTGTTGGTTTCAGGTTAGAGGAGACGAGCAGAGACCTGCAGAATACCAAAGAAAAACTGAGTGAGGAGGAGTTTGTCTGCTCGGAGCTCACCTCCGTCCAGGAAACTCTCTATGACACGGCCGGACAGGTACAAATGAGTTTTACTAACAAAAACAAGCAGTTGAGGGTGGAGGGGGGGATTGATGCAGCATAGTATCGCGATATTTTGCGTAGCGATACATGGAAGCCAAGTATCAATCTTTTATTATAGCAATTATAAACTTTTTGGTCCTAGACTAATCAAATCAATAGCTTTTTCAGTCCACTAGATGGTGCTGTGTTTTGTGGTGAGGTCAGCAGAGGTCCCAGCTGACCCACTGCTGGCCCAGTTAGAAAACCCACGGCCCGCCACTGCGTTTGAGTGTGTGCTTTTGAGTGTGTCCTTCTCTTGTTCTGTTCCTTTTTTCTCTAAATTTACTTTCCACACTATTAATAGTGTTTCCACATCTTTTAAAGCAACCTTCTGTGTGTAACTTCCTGTCTTGGCTGCTTTTGACCAAACTTCCCTCTTTTTTTTTTCCAGAAAAGATTTATTTTGCACTCTGCTTTAAAAAAAAAATTAATCTGTACCAATCGTTCTGAATATATTCATCAAACTATATTATTATTGTTAATAGTGAGTGTTTCTCAGCAACATGGTCTGAATATGATTTAACGTCTGTGTGTTTTGTGTCCCTTCAGCTGCTCAGCACGGTGGACGCCAGCACCGGTGACGTGTCGGGTCTCCACGACAAGCTGGACCGGAAGAAAAAGGTGAAAACAATGCATTTCCAATTTTTGTTCCATTTTAGATCAACAAAATATTGGCATGACAAAAGTCCTCTACTTTCTAAGAAACCCAAAACCCATGAGGATCTACACAACTACTTCACAACTTGCTGTCTTGCAATCGAGAGTCTTGAAGTGGTCATTTTAGATTTTCACATGTTGGACAGATCAGATTAAATAAGTCTGGGCTCTCAGTCGGCCCGGGTTAATGTTACACTGAGCACTTGTGTACCAATGTGTATTTAACACTGAATGTAAGTGTTAATCATGAATGTACTGCAGCTTTCTCATTCAAGACAAAGTCTGACATTTAAGTGAATAGAGGTGAAACAAAGGATTAGTTTCATTAATAATTAATCTGTTGCTTATTTCTACTATTCATTGTCTTTGGTTTTAGTATAATGATAAAAAAAGAACATTTTGAAAAAGCCTCTCACAATGACAGTCCAAAACTCAGAAATATTGACTTTTAAACTCAGAAAAGCAGTGAGTTTTTACAATTTTGAGAAACATTTAGGTAATGCTGTTATAGGATGTTTAAGATGTTTGTAGACCTGCATGGACATGCATTTATCTGACCAAACAAAGTTTTTTTTTTTTTTTATAGAGGACACACATGATCTTTAGTTGACAGATCAACAACACTCTGCACCATTTGGACTGAACGTTGGTTTTCATCCGGACTAACCGACACATTGAACTTGCAGGTGGAGCAGCACAACAGTGAGATCCAGCAGAGCTTTTCTCAGCGCATGGAGGGAGCGCTCGGCAACATGCAGCGCTGCGTTCAGCAGCACGGAGCCCAACACCACGACATGCTGAGCGGCTACTCGCAGGCCGTCGGTGAGTCCCGAGAGCTGCAGGGGTCTGTCCGCTAGTGGAGATCAACATGTTACGCAATCCGCTCGACTAGAGGAACAATTGAGGGTCATTTAAAGCTAAATGGTTCACCCTCTTGACGAGCAGGAATTATGTTTTTGAAGGGCTGATAATGTAGTTCTTTGGCAGGGAATTCACTTGTGTAATTGCACCAATCAAATCCTCTTTCAACAGCATTAATTGTTATATAGACATACACATTGTGGCCTGACGTTGGCTCTAGAGGAAAGGTCCGGGATCACCAAAAATGATCAGGATTCAATTCACAGGGTTTGTTAAAAATATACAGAAAATGTTATTGCAGTCTGTTTTAGAAAGGGAGACTGTAGTGGCCAACTTGTTGTTGCCGCCCTCACAAAATGAAAAGATTTGGGAGCAGAGATGCTGTCGGGAAGAACAGCAAAGTGTGACATAACATGAATATTTAGTTTTTCACAAATTTAATTTTTATTTATAGATATTATGGTGTCTAATCCCCTAATTCGGTCCATCTCTGCTTCTCCGTCCAGACGGTGTGCTCGTGATGAACGAGGCGGCCCTGAAGGGAGCGCTGACCACCGTGGAGTCCTTCGTGGGCGGAGTCGGGCAGCTGGTGGCCGAGGGCGTGTCCCGCTGTCAGGACAGGGTGCAGCAACAGGAGGCGCTGTGTCTGCAGGACAAGGAGAGCCTGCTGCAGATGCTGGTGAGGCCGACTTCCACGGTTAAATACAGGTTAAATACTTACGGTCATGGAAAACCTGGAAAAGTCATGGAATTTTAAAATGGTTATTTCCAGGCCTGGAAAAGTCCTTGGGGGAAAAAAAATAAAATCCCAAAAGTTTTGGAAATGTCATGGAAATGTGTTATATTCATGTGTTCATGTCGTTCATTCACGCTGAGTTTGAAATAATTAATATGCTTTTATAAGAAAGACGCTCAAAATATAAGCAGGCATCTATATAAATGTTTATTCTTTTAATAAAACTTATTGTTAGTTGAAATGCTACATTTTCTCACTTTTTCATGTATACACCAAGATTTCACAAAATGTTTGGTCATGGAAATTTGGTTTAAAGTCATGGAAATCCATTGGTCTCAACGTGTATGAACCCTGTAAATAGACGAGATGAGGTGTTTGAAGTGTGTTGGATTTATTGATTTGGCCATTGCAATCTTTAAAACAGCACTCGGATCATTGTGCGGCACATTAATCCTATTTGTGTGTGTGTGTGTGTGTGTGTGTAGGACGAGCATCGACAGGACATGGAGGAGGTGCTGGTGGGTCGGACTCTGATGGGGCTGTCAGCTGTGAAGGAGCTCAACGACACTCTGAGAGCCACCGTGGAGACGCAGCGCGCTCTGGCCGACAAGGTGAGTTTATAGTCTGGGGTCTTTTTTTTTTTTTTTATATATATACAAATGAAAGAAATCCCTTGGTACTATAATTCTGTTCTGTTCGTAGTTAGACCACTGTGATTCAAAATCTTTATGAACACGTTAACTTGTGCCTTTTTGTCTCGTGGCCTCTGTGCTAAACCTCCTCCTCATTTCCATTGTCACCGGTCTCAGGTGGAGGCGATGAAGGAGGTGGGTGTGTTCTTCAGCGGCTTGGTTCGGGAGCTGGCCGGCCTGCGGGAGGAAGCTGTGCAGAGCCTGAGCTCACTGCAGGCCGAACATGACCAGCTGGAGGACGGGATCAGACAGGCGCAGGACAGACACCAGGCGGTAAGGGCTGGTCTGCGAGACACGATGCAGATTCCGTCTCAACCATTTGAGCTAATATGACGACCTTGACGTGAGCCTGTTAAATTAATAGGTCCAAACTCCATCTGTGTATTCTTGCACAGCTGTTTGTTTTGCTTTAAAACATAAACCGAAGAATATAAACCGCTCGGTTGAGAAAGTGATCCAAATCTTTAATTTAACCACAAGCTGAGTTTAGGTTTCTGCAGTAAGACGTTTCTTTAATACTAAAATATGTTCTGTCTTTTGATGTATGCAAACCAAAACGAGCATCCTTTGGGAGTCAGAACAGATACTGGGCTCCTTTTTTTTATTTATTTATTTTTGCTCTACATTTCTGCGTCTATAAATATTGACCATTTTTGTAAATGTCAAACAAAACTAACATGATGTATGTGCTTCCTGCTGGTAGGGTATGAAGCAGACCATGCAGTTCCTGCAGGACCAGCTCAGCCTGCTGTCCCTGGAGGCCCAGAAGGACTACACGGATCTGCGCTCTTCCACCAAAGCTCTGCAGAAACCTCTACAGAGCCTCCAGGAGAACCTCAGCAGGTCAGTCGCAGACAGACAAACAAACCAAACAAAGTTACAAATGTAAGGCTCAATTATCAGCCTCTAAAATTGTGTCTATATCCATTTCTTTCGTCTCCCCGTGTGCAGCGGTTGCAGTTCAGTAGAGCGTCAGGCCTCGGCCCAAGCTGACGCGCTCTCCTCCACCTCCTCCTCGCTCGCCTCCTCTCTGCGTCTGAACGCCGACGAAAGCCGGCAGGCGCTGGAGGAGACGACGGGCTGCTGCTCGCACCTCCACAGCTCTGTGTCCGGTACGTCATTTCTTCAGTTATCGTCTGAACGCACCCACAGTTCCCTCCGGTGTGCGTTGTTGCTGACGCTGTCGATTTGTGACCGCAGGCCTGGTCCAACGTGATCTCCAGCGGAGCTCCAGAGCCAGGGAGCATGTGGAGACTCAAGCCCAGGAACACCTGTCCCTGATGGGGAAGATTTCCACTGAAGCGCAGACCATCCGTCAGGTAAAAATAATGCCTCTGACCGCTGCAATGTGGTGGATTTTTAGTTTGTTTCACAAAGGAATACTCTTTTCATAGTTTTTAAAAGATGGCTTTTATGAGTTTGAAGCTTCCACAAAACATCCCGTTGTTAAATGCATACTAAAGTTAAATTAGGCAGGTAATACTATACCTGTGGGTCTCCGGCTAAATGATACTGAAATTTGTATCGCACCAAACGCTTCACCTTGGAGATGAAACCAGTCCTTACCGGCTCATAATCATCCATCTTCCCTCCAGAGTACCGAGATGCGCTGCACCGAACAGCTCCGGACAATAGAGGAGGAGCTGTCCGGTCGGCAGGAGGAGGTGAAGCGGTCTCTGGAGGCCGTGCAGAAGCAGACCCTCCTGGACCGGTCAGTCCTGGACCAACAGCAGGCCGAGCTCCGGGGCCACGTAGAGAAGAGCCAACAACTGGTCCACGGCTTCCTGCAGGAAGAGCTGCAGCATGACGTTCCCACCGGTAAATGATTTGAGTTTTTAATTATTTTTTTTTCTTTCTGTTTAACAGTCGAAGACATTTGTGTCTTTATTTTATTTTAAAAATTCAACCCGAAATGTGTCTTCTTTTTTTTTGTGGAGAGAACATCCCAGGTGTTTGAGTCATTTAACCGGTCCAGCGTATCAACCAGTTCTGCTGTTGCCTTCAGGTGCGACCCCTCAGCGGCGGGACTTTGTGTATCCAAAGCGGCTGGAGAGGTTGCAGAGCCGCGGAGAGCTGCTGGAAAGCCTGAGGAGGCAGCAGGAGGAGCTGCAGACCGCCATAGATGAGGAGGGGGAGGAGGGGGAGGAGGAAGAGGACAAAAACAGCCAGGTTGATCATGTAAGTGTTTTTTTGTTTGTGCAGCAATACATTATTTCTACAGTCAGCTGGAATACTGCCGTCACAGTGATTTTTATTATTTGAATAGGCCACATAAAGAAAACAAGTTAATTTCCGCCCTTTTTCCTCCCGCCTCGTTGTGTCTAGGACTCTCTGGAGGACGAGCTGAGCACTTGTAATGAAAGCTTGGCCACAGAGCCGTCCTTCATCGACGAGAACCTCGTCTTCAACGAGAGCAAACGCCGTCCCTTCTTCAAGGTGATTCAGCGGAAATAAACACACTCGATTTAAAGGTTGAAAAATGTCTGAAAGAATACTGGGCTTCCACAGGAAACGCTCATCATATTTTTACTGTGCCTTGATAACAATATTTCTGTATTCCTGCAATGTCTCTTCTCCAGCTAAAGAAGGGAGGCAAGAAGGAGACAAAGGTCATCACCAGGCAGAAAGTGCCAGAAAACGAAGCCTCGACGCCACAGAAATCCAGACTACCACTCCGCTCTCAGAACTAAAACAGTTTTAATGTATGTTGTTACTGTTCAACTATTTTTAACCTATTTTGTCTTCTAAATGTTAGAATTCTGTGATGACTGTCTCTTGTTTTTAGTAGTGTACGTCTCAACGTCAAGTTGCTTGTAAAAATAAAGAGATTTATACTTTCATACTTTTGTGAATTATTCATTCCAGTAGATGCAATTTGAACCGTGTTGTGCACTTTATTTATTCTGAGAGATGAACTGGATTTAATCTTGTTTGTCCAAATTAAGGAACTAAGATATGGTGGAAGTTACTGGATCTGTCCAAAAACCCACAGCTGCTGTATTTATTTATATACAGTATATGATTTACAAGTGTCAAGTAGCTTATTTCCACTTTTATAAGCTTAGCTTAGACTGCAGAGTTTTTTTTTAGATCCCATTAGGAAACTTTGAAGGTGGAATTTTATGACTAAATGTATTTAGATGTGTACATTTTGTCTTAAAAAATAAATAAAAAATGGCAACTATTTGAGGATTAGTAAGTGTAACTGCTAGTTATCTACCGTGTTGGAAGTATTTGGGGCTAAAGTTACTGTGGTTAAAGGAACAGTGTGACATTTGTAAATAAGTTTGAAGATTGCGAGCAACAACATACCCTTCCCTTTTCCAAAGGTGTCCAAGAACTGCAGTGGCCTTCAGAGAGGGAAATGTATATTTTTGGACTTTATTACTACAAGGAGCTACTCTTATCATTAATTGCTTCTTTTCCGTAACTAAATTATTGCCTTTTAAAAACAAATTCAGAACAGGATTAGTAGTATATAGTTTAGATATCACTAAATATTCTTTCCAGAGCAGCGACGGTCATGTTTAAAACGACAGTCACGATATGAAGCCATTAATATTTCACTGGAAAAATCTAAAATGTCAAATAAATAACATTCCTGCTTAAAGTTTATAAATGATAATGCTCAGTATTTAGACACGAACATCCGATCGTATCAGTCTTACCTGCTGTCCTCCTGGCTGCTTTGTCTCACCCAGCAGAGACGCTTACAAGAGCACACCGAGAGAAACCTACTTCAGACAGACAGCTTCTGGTTCAGCATGGTGGTTTCAGCATCCCAAAGTAATCTAAACCACTCATGTGATCTTTAGGAGGCAGTTGACTATCAGTCATTGTCAACTCACAGCTCAAGGGATCAATGGACTTGCAGCAGTCAGTTGATTTACATACATTTAAACATGATATTCAAATCAGCGTTTCAACATCAACATCAACATTTTACTTGCTTTGACTTGCATGTGCAGTAATCTGCTATTAAAGGCAAAGGGGTTACATTAAATCACCTCACATCCAGGATATCTAATCTAATCGCATTTATATTTACACAAACATATGGGTTTGGGGTTACTTTGTAAATGTTGTCTCTTTACGATGCCGTTATTTACCTGAATGGATTCATAAAATACATCTCTGACTAGTAATCTCAGAAAAATAAATAAACAAATAAATTACTAAATGATTACATTATATTTATACGTCTAAGCTCAAGTAAAATGAGGAAAGCTACGGCTTTTACTTTCGGTTTCTCGAGGTGTAATGGTGAGTAATGCCTCCCCAATCAAATACGTCGTACGGTGGTGTCCGGAAAGCTGCCTGCTTACCGTTATTCGTCACAATTTATACACATGTATAATGTTGATTAGAATATTTATTGGTCTTTCTGTTGTTCCTATTTACATCAATCTTCTTTATATTTTTTCGTTTACATTTAATTTTTCAAAACGAGTGGCTTGCTAAGGAAAGTTCTGGATGTTACTGGCTGTGTGTGTGTGTGTGTTAGCTGTCTAACATTAATGTATGCACGTTTTTAATAACAGAATTAGTGGTACACTTACTAGATTTAAAATAATGTATAATCCCTTAATAAATGCTGCCAGGCTTGTCGGGCAATAGCAAGTCATGGTAGTCCGCTATGGGAAAAGTATTTACATATTTTATTTTACTAAAAGTAACAATTCTACAGAGTAAAAATATTCTGCTGAGACATTTATAAATCATAATGTATGAGTCGTTTTGTTTAACATTACTTAAATGTTAAATAA
Source organism: Taurulus bubalis (assembly GCF_910589615.1). Classification (NCBI taxonomy): domain Eukaryota; kingdom Metazoa; phylum Chordata; class Actinopteri; order Perciformes; family Cottidae; genus Taurulus; species Taurulus bubalis. The sequence continues at coordinate 6,133,560 of NC_136602.1, forward strand.
AAAAAGTTTTAATCGTGCACTGACATGGACACCTATGACAAGAGAAGCGGGTCCTCACCTAGGCAACATTTTATAGGCGTTTTTCTTCTTCCGCCCGTTGGGTTTCTAGAAACGCGGAAAGAAAGAAAGGAAGGGTGTCGGCCGCGGTTAAGAAACCTTAAGAAAAGCTGCCGTCGTAGTTGTTGTTTTATTGGTGACATGAAGATCGATATTCCTCCAGTCGCGTATTGATCCGAGGACATGGAGAAGCTGGGCGGGTTGTGTGTGCTGCTAGTGGCGCTGAGCGGAGCCGTGGCCGGAGATAAGGTGACTAAGGCCGACTTCACGGATGGCGGCGAGCTAACGTTTAACGTGACTCCTTCTTATCCTGTGCCGATCACAAACATCCTGTGGAAGTTCAACGGTGACCTGCTGGCCGAGTGGGTCCAGGACAAGATCCCCCTAGAGTTCTACGACACCTTTAAAGGGCGCGCCGAACTGAACATTACGAACGCGCGCCTGGTGGTCAAGAAAATGTCCAGAGCGGACACGGGCGCGTACACGGTGGAGATCAACAGCAAGGTGCACGGGGAGAGCTTCGACGTGCGGTGGTTCAGGAAGCTCGCCATGCTCGAGGTGGTGATACGGCCATTGACGTGCGGAGTTGTTACGGAGAGTTGCAATGCGAGCTGCGTGGAGGTCCTCGACAGAGCGGACATCAAAGAGCTGGGGCCCCTCACCTACAGCTGGAAGATTGGAAAGAAGGGGTGGAAGGTGTCAGAGAAGGACATAGAAATCAACACGTCTGACAATGTCCATGATGACACCATCACCTGCCGGATATCTAACCCAGTCAGTGAACAAGATAGTAGCCCCATTGACAATCCGCTCTACCGTAACAATATAGGTAACATAGTTATGGGGGTATTGCTTCCTCTACTGTTCTTAGGTGTGGTTGGGGTGGGTGTTGGTGTTTTAATGTGGAAACAGAAGATATGCCTCTTCAAAAATCAAAACTCCCCCCAAACTGGTTCAACCAACCCTCCTCAGGGAGAGGTTGATGTTGGGCTACTGAACAAGAAGGCAAAACAAGAAGGCACCGGGCGACAAGACACTGAACGAGAAGGCAATGGAAACTGAACATGTCTAGTAGAAATGGGATATGATGTCATCAAGAGCCATTTGCATCCAGCAACATGTCAATTTTAATTCACTTATTGTATAAAAGCGTCAGCTAAATGAAATGTAAAGCAATTGTTGTATTGTGTGCGCTTGTGCGTCCAGCTGCGTGCCGTCGTCCGACTGTTACTCGTCTTGGAGGATTTTTTTTTGCCAAAACAATAGACAAGAGCATGAAGACGTTATCATATTTTGACATTTCAAATACCTATCCAGGTTGTTGCTGATGTTGGCTTGGCTGTATGCAGCAAAATACATATAAAATATGTAGATGAGTGAACGAAACAACTCGGTAAATGACCTTCAGTATCCATTCAGCTTCAGCTACATTCAAGCATGGAATTCTTACTATTAAGACAATCCTGTGATCCAAACATACATTCAGTATATTGTTTTATGTATTTAAAACTTATAATAGTTGTTTGTAACGATGCACCTTTGGATCGCCACCACTTGGTTTTTATCCTGCTTTAACTAATGGAAGAAGAACCAGAAGATTGAATGTACATTGTGTATTACAAATGCTTTTATGATAAGTCAATAAAGTGAACAAAAAAATGTTGCCTTAATGTCGAAGCATTTTATGTACGCCATTAATCTGGATCCATGGTTTAACATATTTGTTATGCACTGTTTTCTGTAAAATATTTTAGGCTTTTTACAAATCTTTGTTTTCATTTAGTTTAGTGGCTTCTTGTGTGGTAAGAGGAGAGATGTTTTGTAATTTGAATGATAAAAGAGAGGAAAAAAGTGCCTTTTTTAAAAAATAAATAAATTATTGACACTGCCACGCTTTGTTTGCCTTTTTTAATTTTACACGAGTAACGACGCGAACGCAGGAACGAAGCCAAGCCGGAAGTGAGCGCGGATCACTCTCTCCTTACTCCTCTCTGGCGGGGACGTTAAACCAGAGAGCAGCCGCCTTGGCCGCGGTACCGGGGATGGATTTGGAAGAAGCTCTCAAAGTTGTCGGCGAGTTTGGACCCTACCAGAAGCGGGCGGTGGCTGTCCTCGTTCTGACCCAGGTGGATGGATTTTATATGTATTTATATGACAAACAATAACCGCGGTATCTGCGTGTGTCGCAGCAGTAGCGCGACGTGGCTTTCACCCACTAACACTAACGTTGCTCTGGATCAAACTAAATAGCATTTAGTGGCGGTTCGACATTAGAATGTTGGGAGTTGTCGCCACTTGTTTATAATTCAGCAATGTGCCGCAAGTGCACTCTCCGGGCTACAAAACGTCACACCAGACTTCCTTGAAAAAAATAGAGATTAGCGTTTCTTTGTTTGTGGTGAAATATTTCACATGCAGCAGCTCGTAGCAACTACCAGCTACATGACCGGGTTTCCTCTTTTAATTCGGCGTATCGTACAAAGGTTGTTTGAACTCTATGTTACTATAACGAACGTTTATTTGTGTTGTTTCCACGTGGCGTACTTGTTAAAATAGCTGCCCCACTGTGACCCTGGACGCCTGTGTTGACGCGCACTGCAAATGTAAAAATTGTTTACATTGGTGCTATTGAGAATACATGGCTAGTACGTACGTCACACACGTGCCGGATTTATAGCAAATAACCCACGTAATCCAAATTATTTAAAGTAAATCCCCCCCCGTGGCACGTATAGTCGCCCACACCAAATGTGATCGTAAATGTTGACATTTTACAATGGAGTTTGTCAAAGCTCGCGTCACTGTTAAAGTTGACCCGCCTCCTAGCTAATGCTAGCTAGTTAGCATTCCCACCAAACTCATCCTACATGCGACACTGAAGACACGATGCGAGTCTGCTATTGATTTACAATCAGCCAGTTAATGATGCAGTGAAGCCTTTTGCTTCCAACTCATATGCGACTGCTGCATAGTTTAATTAATGTTTTAAATGGCCTAGATAAGTGATGGATCATTTACTTTAATAATAGTAACACTACTACACAATTAAATACTTCTCTACAAGTAGAAAGTCCTGCATTCAAAACATTGCCTGAGTAAAAGTATGTAAGTAAATTATTATAAGCAAAATCTACTTTAAGCCCTCATTGTGCAGTACAATGTTCCTTATTTATTCAAATATGATATTCTTTGAATAATTTACAGCTGCTTTAATGTGAATGCTGCATTTTACCACATATTTAGGCTGTGCAACTAGTGTTATTTATACACTGTTGTGAAGCAGGTGTGTGTTGGATCCACACACCTGCTTCATATTCTATAAGATCATAAAATGTTTGTAGCGTTTCTTCCCTGTGGGAACCACAAAGCTCTTAAAAAGTCAAACTTTAAACATGCTCCTGTTTTGGGCTTTTTTTTGGGCTCCTGTTTTGAGACAATGCTTTTTTTTCAGCGGTTCCAGGAGGCTTTTTCAAAACAGTTTATCTTATCTAGCTCAAGATGTAAGATCATTTTCTCAGCACGTTAAGGTGCTCAACACTTCATCCTTCAGTTCAACATCAGACACTCAACATCAGTAAAAAGTAATATTTCTCTTTGTGATTTAGTGGAGTAGATGTATAACATCACATGTGTACTTAAGGACAACATGTGAGGGATATTACATTTCACTCCTGTTTTTCCAGTAGTGAAAATACAGATTTGAGGAATTACGCAACGTATTGTCAATCTTCATTTTGGGGTTGAAAAATGTTTCACCTTTAGGAGAAACCTAATGACTGAATACATTTCAATGAAAAATCTAACATCCTCCATTATTTACAGTACAACAGAACACCACTCCACCTGGCCATCCTTCACTATGTTTTTACAAACATGACCCATTCTATTTATATTCACATTTTTGTCTTTTTTAGCCTGAAACACATTTGAAACCCACGCATACGCACATACATATAAATCTGCCCTCATCTATACTTTGTGCCTTTTTTTTTTTTTTTTAGATGAAATAATAAACACTCACACACACACACACCGTACTTCTATACCCTGAATATATGATGTTTTGCTGGCTTGTATCTCACTGTTTTGTCGTCCTCTTGATGTTATGTCTATATATTGTCTTTTTATTTTTACAATAAAAAAAGAATAACAAAAAAAATTTTGAAAGAAGAAGAATTATTTTTTTTTTTTTCACCTAAATCATATTTTCAGCTGATGAGACGTGTCTACAGGTTTTTAGACCGCGCTCACAGCTGCGTCTTGTAGACCTGTCGTCTCCCAGGTTGGTACCGTAGTGATCTGTGTGTTTCAGGTGTACATGGCCTGTCAGTCCATGCTGATCGTTCTGGTTGGATCTACGCCAGAGTACCACATCGAGCAGCAGGGCTGGGTCCCATCCAGCCGGCAGGAGCTCCACCAACACGTCACATTTACAGAGGACATTGACTCCATAGTGACGGAGGTGAGGGAGCTAGAGTCCATATGCATCATCACTTTTACCCAGCCAGTGCCGCTGACTCATCATGTGTGCTTTTTTTTCTCCCCTCCTTGCTCTGTGTTCCCCAGTGGTTTCTCATCAAGCAGGAGGCCTATAAGGTCAGTCTAGCTGGATCGCTGTTTTTCACCGGGCTTCTGGTCGGGAACGTCGTCTTTGGGCCGCTCTCCGACCGGATCGGCAGGAGACCTGTTTACCTGACAGGTGAGGACGGTCTCAGACCACCAGACAGTCTCTGTGTGGTTCCCCTGGGAGTGTTTGTCCAGTTGTCAATTAACATTTGGCGTTCGTTCCAGAATGTAAATGTAGGGAGAAGAGGAGTCCCATTTTAAGTAATTTTGAATCAGAAGTTTCAGAAATAAGAATTCTGAAATATTTGTTGCATCGAAAAACTGGGAAATACACTTATTTTTTTAATTTTTTGTCACAATTGCTTACATAATATACAACCTTATTAGGTGTATTGGATATTGAATACAGTATTTTTGTCATAATAATATTTTTTCTTCCATCCACTCAGTCATGATGTGCTACAGATTCAGTGATACATACATACATACATACATATATTTTTTTTTAAAGAAAAAAAAAGATACTGGTTTTAGACCCAGATACCCTTATGTGAGGATATCGGGAGAAAGAAAGTTGCATCGGTGCATCCCTAATTATGGCATTATACATTTGCGATGGAGAACATGTTGGGACACCTTTTTGTTTTCACCAGATAATCGCTGCTGGGAAGGAAGTGTTAGTTTCCACTGGGATTATCAGAACCTGCTGATGGAAACACTGGAGACAAAAGCAAACAGTAAATCTTCAGTGCAACAAAGAGAGAGAGAGAGAGATATTAAAAGAGGGTTAAGAGCTCTGTGGTGCTGCAGAGTTGGTGATAATTCTCTGTGGTTGATATTTCCTACTAAGTTGTTTCTGTGGTGTTACCCCTATGTATGTCTTATGGCTGCATATGCTTTCTTTTTTACAACTTTAATGTATTTATAATAACACAAACTCATAGATGCCTTCTTGTGCCCCTGTGGGCAGTCTGAAGGCCCTTTTGAATGTTTCAGGTGCGTTCACGCTGCATGCAGACAATAAATAATGCATCCGCAAAGATCCAAGTCTGGCCTGACCCCTCCTCATTCTCCTCCTCCCCTCCTCTTCCTCCCAGGTCTGTTTTTTGAGGTGATCTTCGGTTATGTGACCGCCTTCGCGCCCAGCTATGAGGTCTTCGCCTTGTCTCGTCTCCTCGTGGGGCTGATGAACGGCGGCATCGGCCTCGTCTGCTTCGTGCTCACTCAGGAGTACGTGGGAAAGTCCTACTGGGCCATGACCGGTACGGAAACACCAAAACAATCCCATCATGCATCACTCTACATGATGTCTTGCTGCCAAAATAGTCGATCATTTATTTTGGATATTTTTCAGGTAAAATACTGAATGTTGTCTAGGTACCGTGAAAGTCGGGTTATACGCCGCTACTACCTTTGGTCATTGTCCCCATTTGCACCCCACTGTAGCCAGCTGGCGCTCGCGCTAACTTCCGCTAGCTCTCCGCTAGCTCTCCGCTAGCTCTCTGCTAACTTCCGCTAGCTCTCCGCTAGTTCTCTGCTAGCCCCGACAACCACCAAAGGTAGGGACCAGCCCCGACTCTACACCCGACTTGGGCAGAGGGGATTCGGACAGTAGCAGCAGCAGCAGCGGCCAGTAGCAGCAGCAGCGGGGAGCTAGCGAGACACTAAGCGGCTTGTAACCCGACTTTTAAGGTATTCTTGCTTGACTCTGAAATGGCGATTTGCTGCTTTTCTTCTTTGATATCATTTATAATTTTAAATTAAATACAGAGCTTGGTGATACAATATCAAATGGTACAATAGTTTATTTTGGCAAAACACAGTTGTGTGTGTGCTTGAACAGATCATGTGGCTGTTTCAGGGACCAAACCTGTGATGTTTCCATTACAACAACTCTAGACACTAAATTACCCTGTGGTTGATTTTTTTTATTTATTTAATTTAATTTCCTCCTTCAGGGACGTTAACAAGCATTAGTTTTGCAGTTGGCATAGCACTGTTTGGAGCTCTGGGCTACTTCATCCGGCCGTGGAGGAGCCTGGCCACAGTGGCTAACTCGTCTGGAGTCCTGTTCTTCCTGATGTCTGTGTGAGTACAAACCTCAAAGAGACGAGTCTCCTCCGGCATCCACCCAAAAAAATTACAAGCATTTCCTCTCAGAGGATCCTAAAACACACAAAGCGGTTTGGATAAGTATCGTGTAATGTTTGATCACCACCAGTTTCAAGGAAATATAGGAATTTAAAGAATGTAAATAAAGTAAACTAATGCAGAATACTTTAAATGTATTATTTTGCATCTTTTAGCCTATTTATTTCATACAAATTATATTATACTTTTATCACAAATAACCAGAGGTGTGGACTCGAGTCGCATGACTTGGACTTGAGTCCCAAATTTGATGACCGTAGACTTCAGAAACAAAAATACTTGATACCTTCCCCACCAGCCCAAAGATCAAGAACTGTTATTTAAAAACTAATGTCCGAGTCAGCTAACGTTAATGCTTTTACTTACCAGCAAATCACCACTTAATTCACTTGATCAGGAAGATCTCATTCTCACGTTACATTACTGGGCGCCAGTTGGAAAAACTGATGCCAAACAAAAATGGAATATGTAAACATGATAGAGGCTGTGCTTTTTTCAAACGCAATATTCAGATAAAACATGTTTGTGCCGATACAATAATCTCTCCTTGCCTCCTGTCCTACAGAACTCTACCCGAGTCTCCTCGCTGGCTGTATTCTCAGGGTCAGATGGAGCGAGCTGAAGAGGTAAAATATATTTATACAATCGCAATGTCTGGGTCAGTTAAAAAAAAAGCCACCTCCTCTAATACAAATGTTAAAAACGTCTTCTTTTTTATCTGCCGCCTTTTCCTTGACTTCTGTGGAAAACGTCATGAGCTCTAGAAATGATCGGAATTAGAAACTATAACAAGTTTGGGGAAGAAATCTGAGGGGATTTACAGCAGCTTACGTTAGCATGCACTGACGATCTATAACGCCTGAATTGTGCATCATCTGTGAAACATTGGTCGTGACTGTTCATCTCGTCTTTCTAGGTCCTGCGCTACATCGCGCTGAGGAACGGCAACCCGGTCAAAAACCTAACGTTGAAACGCGTCGGTGCTGCTAAAGACCGTAACCGCGGCAACAGGGCTGCGGGTGTCCTGCAGCTGGTGATCCATCCCGTCCTCCGTCTGAGGACGATGGTGCTCATGTATGTCTGGTGAGTGTGGCACCACAGAAGAAGAACAAGACGTGCACGCTGCCGCAGCCCAAAGCTGTGAAAGCTTGACTTGCTGCTGCCACAGACTGAAACGCTGCCACTTTCTGCTGTCCATGCAAGCCGAAAAAAATAGATATTTGATGCATTGCCATGGCGTTTTGGTACAGACATCCATGTTACCCACAGACCTTTTAGTGATTGCAGCATTTTCAGTGCTACAGCTGGGAATCTAGAAAATACTTTTACTTTATCATCATGCAAATGTTGCATATTCCATCCTCCAGCCTGTCTGAGGTTGCACACTGCTGAATTCTTTAGAGGAGAAGATCAAGTTAGTCTGGTTATACTTTAAAATGTCCCACACTTCAAACAGTGGAAGTTTTTCTGTTGCACAGTTGACGGTAAACAAGCTCCCCTGCAGCTTCTGCAAACACAAAACAAGAGAAATGTCAAGGAGCGGCTGATTATGCTGAAGATAGGATATTTAAATATTACAAAAAACAAAACCCCTAAAGATGCAGCTAGTCACCTTTTTTAAAGTGTGTGTGTGTGTGTGTGTGTGTGTGTGTTGCAGGTACGCGTGCAGTCTGGTGTACTACGGTCTGACTCTGGGGGCCGCTGAGACGTCCGGTAGCCGCTATGTCAACGTAGCCATGTACGGCCTGGTGGAGCTGCCCGCCTACCCGCTCTGCATATACTTCATCAACAAACACTGGTGAGACAAACGCACACACAACAATACACACCCTTTAGCTCACCGGCGCTGTGTAACTCCTTTTCACAGCTCAACGTCCGATCCTGCTGCTGGAGACGTTGATTTATGAAAAGTCTCTAGTCGGTGTTCTTTGCCCAACTGCACCGCAGGGTTAATGTTTTAACGGGAAGCTTTGCAATATCAGAAGCTGTGTATTAGCAAATGAAAAACTACTTCCTGATTCATTTAAGCATTAGACTTCATGTCCGTTCATTATTTACTTTACTTTTCTTCTACTAAAACTGCTGATCTGCACATGTAGATATTTTCCTCAGCTGTGTTCAGTTCGACTAATTTGAATGTTTGACTTAAGATGGCGTTAAAAGCTTGAGCTGCATAATGTTGAGAGGCGTCCTGGTTACCGATGAGTCATTGTGATGCGTCTCGTCTTTCAGGGCTGGGAGGAGGAAAAGCATGGCCAGTTTCCTGTGTCTGGCTGGATCCGCTTGCTTCTGCTCCATGTTCATGCCCGAAAACCCAGGTGAGACGGCGCAATACACTTCTGAACGCAACGGATCTTTAATGTGTGAGGAAACAAACCCAACAGGTCTTGACTGTTAAAAAAAAAAAAGAAATGCTCTTCTCTTGAGCGAGGGGAATTAATGCAACATTAGATTTAAAGGTGGTATAAACAAGATTGGAAGGACTTTGATTGCCTCTCAGCCGGTGGCCAGCAGCTGTAGGTTTTGGTTATTGCTCTGACCACCTGGAAGATGGCCTCTTGGATCCACTCATCCATTAGTACGAGCAACCATGATGGTCTTTAGCTCACTGGTAAGTTTTCCTAAAACGCTACGTGTAAGTGACTGATTAACTTGTGCTCGTAGGGAGCTTGCTGAGCGTTACGTCGTTTGCGCTTCTGGGAAAACTGATGGTCAGTGCAGCGTTCAACATCGCCTACGTCTACACCTCTGAACTCTACCCGACAGTTATCAGGTGAACTATCAATACAGACTGCATGTTGACATGTTCACCGACCTGGGGTGCTTTTTTTTTTTTTTATGATTTCTTTTTCTGTGTTTTAGAAATGCTGGTTTGGGAGTTTGTTCCATGTCGTGCAGAGTTGGAGGAATCCTTGCACCGTTTGTTCCTTCCATGGTAAGGACAGTTTTATTCATGTAGTTGTACTGCCTTATTCTAGTTAAATGCACAATAGGTCTTTTTTTTCAATCGCAACAATAACTAAATGCAGAGTTTGCTGACAACGTGCAGGTCTCCCCCAAAACAAACAGACCTGGTGATATAAACCAGTAAAATACATTGTTAGAAACAACCGAGATCTCAAATGTGGAAGTACATGATATCACTTTGACACAACTTGACTTTGTATCTCTCAGATCCTCTTAATTGATAGTATCGTAAAAATGCAATTAATAGACCAGGCTTTCATTTGCTACAATCACTGAACTCAATCAGCCAATATTTGGAATTAATACACAAAACTCTTACTCACTATCAAAGTATTTATTTAAACCAGTGTGGATATTATTTGTATATAAATGAGGCTAACGTATAACACATCAATTATGTATCATTCATCTGATCGAGTTCCAAGACAAACTTTTTTGATTCTTTCGAGCAATGGACCTTTATGATAAAGGAATATAAATAATCGAGCAATGGAGACATATTTAGACTTTGTTGCCACTTCAAAAGTAGGGATTCACAACTTTTTCTTTTGTGTCTCTTGTTTACCGTGCTGGTAAATCTGAATGAATTGTACTTTGGTGCTCATGGTTTCTTTAAATTGACTAAATTATTGAATTGTGTGTATTGAAGCAATTGAAATGATGTGTAACATTTCCACACTTGTAAAAATGTTTAGTAAGTAGAGTCAGAGTAAAAAGGGTCTCTGTCTGCTTGGGACAATTAAGTTTTACGGTATCTATTATATTTTTGATTAAATGAAGATGCACTGGAAAGTTAAACCAGATAACCTTTGTATATTATTGAATAAGATAATTTCCAGGTAGGGTATAATTGAAACTCATAAACAGTCATTTGTTATTTTATTACATTTTAGTGGATTTACCAAACAAATATTGACTCATAGGTTTTTGTACAGAACATTTATATCAACTCTCTCCTCAGGAGACACAGTAAGACTTTCATTTTCATGTGTGTGTGCGCGTGTGTGTGTTGCAGCGGGCTCTCCACACCTCGATGCCTTTCACCGTGTTCTGTCTGAGCGGTCTGTCTGCAGGCTGCCTGGGCCTCCTGCTGCCGGAAACCCTCAACGGACCTGCAGCAGAAACTCTGGAGGAGCTCAGCAGCAGCTCGACCCAGAGCCGAGTGCTGGAGAGCAAGGTGACGCAGCACAGAGAGAGAGAGAGAGAGAGAGAGAGAGAGGGGTCTATAACGCAACTCTATGTACAGACACATACACAGAGAGAGAGGCACACGTCTATAACAAAACTCTGTACAGTCAGGTAGACTGTCCTGCCAACAGGTATCCAGAGTTTAACCATATGATATATTTTACCTCCATAACTTAAACAAATGGCAGAACACAATATAAACAAAACTGGCAGCCCGCCCCCGACAACGCCTGGAGACACTAAGCCATCAGCCGAGCAATACAAACTACATTTGTCATCGCCAGTTCATCGTTTGACTGTTCTCGGCAGCAACGGATGTCAGAAAACTGACAATGTCCGGGACATTCTTATGCAAACAAACACGCGTGTTAACGCAACGGGCAGTGTGTCGACATCAGCAAAATCTATCGATAGCATAAGTGAGCGTTGTGACGCTAATCACCACTTCCGCTCAGCATCAGTTATTGATTTGCGCCCCGCATCACTTTCCCTCATTCATCATGTCCTACTTTTCTTTCTTTGTTGCTTCAGGCTTCTCTGTATGAAGATGACAAATGGCAATCAAACCACAAATGAAGCCGGCGGACGCGGGTCTTCGTGACTCGACTCGCACACAGATTGTCTTCACCTCCTTTCCGTATGAAACTGCTGCCTTAAGAAAACGGTGAACTGTCCCTTTTTTATAATTAACTTGAAGGACTAGTCGCCATGTTTATGTCTGTGACCGATGACATTTAAAATGGGGTCAGGGAAGTGGATGCTGACCAACGCTTTTCCTTCAGGAAGAGGGCGTTAATCAGCTGACTAGCAGTTCAGTTCCTCTTGTATGAACGTTCACAATGGTCGACCCCTTGCCTTTAGTTAATTTCCTGAATATCGTCATGGTCTTTGTGCCTTATTTGGAGAGAGAGAGAGAGAGAGAGAGAGAGAGAGACATACGTGACTTACATTCCATTCCAGATACACCAGGAAGACGATGGAAAATCAAACTTGCTGCTAGCAAAAGTGTGATGAAGTTATCTGACATGTAACACACTATGCATGCTTACTTCAAACATGGTAAGTCAAAAATACAATAGATTTTTTTTAATTTTTAGGACCACACTGAGGAGAAAATTAGCCTGATGCTGAACCACAACATCTTTCTCTTGTGTCTCTGGCAGTGAGCCGCGACCTCTCGCATCCTTAAGTGTAAGCCGGGGTTGTAGTCAAGACCACCTAAACCGAGTCGGAGTATATTTGTATCGAGACCAAAACAAGACCAAAGTGTGAGTGTTTGAGACGAAGTGAAGATCAGAACCAGACACATGCAGACCATCGGCTCTCCTTCGTTGATCTGAAAGAGCCACATTCCCATATATGGCGACCAACCCAATGCATTATGTTTTTTTTAAATTAGTTATTCCTTTTATTTTGAACCTTTTTTTAAATGTTGTGTACGTTAGTGTTGTTTGACGATGTACTGTAATGTTCCTAATTTGTCATATAAATTGGGGCTTGCATACATTTCACCGGCACTTTGTGCTTAAACTCGCTAAATGAGTACAATGAGTATTATTTCTACACTAGTTGGCGACTTGGCTCTGCTGTCAGGAAAAAAAACAGCAGTAAAATAGTGCCTGTAACGGAAATCCTGTGACGGACCGACCGGAAACTGAAGAATCAACAGGAGATTCTCAATGTTTTAGGCTGAAGGTTTATCACAGATGAACGTGAATAAGCAACCGGCAAAGAATGTCAGAAACAACCAGCAATCAGCTATTTAATAAATGAGTCAAAGCTTTAATCATCACCATTTTGAGTCATAATTATGCAGCACTTGCTATTATCCATAAAAAGACTCCCACACATCTATGTACAAGGAGAAGCTTTACCAACAGTGTGTTCAACACATGGTTAAGGTATTGTTGGTTCAAATAAAGTTATTCATTATGGTACCAATGTCAGATAAAACTACAACTCTGGAATAGAAACATACGTCATTCTTTTGTATGTGCATCAAAACATGTCATCACTGCCCTCTGTGCCTTTCTTATGTAGCCTTGAACTCTGAAATGTTTAAATAGAAGAAACTAAACATGTAAGATATTATAGAGATGTAAATAGAGGTATAAGATATTAGTTGTCCGAGATGTTTTATATGCCATAATTTTGTACTGTGTTTGTATACAATCATGCGCTTACAACGTGTGCTATGGAGATATAGCACACATACAATGTCTCTGGGTCCCTAAAATGTTCAATGATCTATTTATGTTCAAGACAGTAAACCGGTGAAACTCCTTGGCATGATGGGTCTTATTTCGTTCACTCTACAATTTAACTTTGTGTCCTAACATTTCATTTCCTCGTGTTATTATGCTCATTCTGCCATAGTTTAACTGGATCAGGTTCAAACTTGGATCAGATCATAGAAACAGCCTGGTTTTGATCTTAAAGGTGCATCGTGTAAGATTTGGCCATACATTTAGTTTAAAACATTGAGGAAAAAAATGAATTTACGTTATCAAAAGAATGTTAACCCAGAAAGTGCAGTTCCTGAAATGGCCACTCGAGGCAGTGAAACGCTATCCCCCTCCTCCTTTTGGAGCAGGTTGGATAGGAGTACACATTGAACTTTTGAAGTCAACAGGATAGTGTGGTGAAATTATTTCTAACTCCTATTCACAAGCTTCGGATGAGATGTTTAGAATAATGAGATCCAACAACAACTTTTAAGCTTCTGAGTATTTATTCCTGCACAGGAAGGAACAAGTCTGCAGGAGGACAAACGTCCAGCAGAGAAGCACAAATGCACATTGTTTTTTTGGCTCAGTTTTATACTCTTCCTTCCAAAGGGTCAGGTAGCACACGAACATGCACGGACAGAGAGCGTGAAAGGGAGGGAAGGCTGAAAAGTGCATCAGAGGTTTTATGGTTTGCTTTATTGTATTATGGCAATTGTAGAGGAGGTTACAAGTGTCTGGGTCTCAGCGGCAGATTCACAAGCTGAAGGCCACAGGAGACAGATAGGGGGGGGAAAGAAAAGAATGTTCTTCCAGTCAAAAGGAAGTGCCGATAAATCATGCGATTTCTCGAAAAGTCTAATGAGTATAATGCGATGGAAAACAGGGGCCACAAAAAGGTCATTGCAAGCAAAAGCACAACATAGTTATATGAATCATATGATATGATATTCAAACCTGCAACAATTATAAGTGCAGTATTTTTTCCATTACAATAGTGTGGTGGGAAAATGATCTCTGGAGTCACTGGAGCAGAGGAAGAATTGTAATTTGAGCTTTCTAATGAACAGACAAAAAAGTCTTCCGGAACACAAGTTGTAAAGAGTGATTCTTTATTGCTTGCAAGCGGAGAGCAGTTTACACAGACACGTGTCAGAGACAGTGGAAAAGACTCTTTGATATTTAAAGGTTCCTTCCCTGTCCGTCAGATGAAGTTAAGACCACCAATGAAAATGAGCCACACATTTAAAAAAACAAAAAAACATACGAGTCACACAATCAAGTCTTATGTTCTTGTTCCAACTATTAATTAAATGTATCAGCAGGTGCAAACTTATCTATTCACCCTCGTTCTGCATCCGGCCTTGAGGAGAAAGCAGCCGTATTTCAAAATAATTGACTGGGAACCCAGTTTGTGCTGGGAGTATTTGGGCCTTCCAATCTTGAGATTATGACAGGATATATTTTACCATTACATTAGTTTTCTGAAGTGGGGTGAATGAGGTTCTCCTTGTAATGGAAATTTTAACTCCTCAATTTCCTTCAGCGGAAAGCAAATGCGGTGTGAAACACTTAAATGTCTTTAAGTATTCATTGAACAGAAACTGGTAAATAATTCAATTGAATGGGCAGAGCTCTTTCCCCACAAATGGTTCAGAGGTCTGACCCGGAAAAATAGTTCACATGAGTTTTAGACATCAACAATTATTTTTGAAATGGTTGCCCTCTCCCCTCCCCCCACGCTGCCATCCGCGTGTAGACAGGAGACAGTCCACGTCACCCAGCTGGCGCCTGCCGCTTGGTCGCGGCCCTGAGAAAGGAAAAGTGATAGCCAAAAGGAAGAAAACAAGAAAACAGAGGAATCCAAAACAATAGGAAGATACCCCTGCTATCATCCCAAGGATGGCTCGGTTCAGTCTGGGCGAACTGACCTCACCAAATGTTCCACATGTTTAAGAATAATACCTTCTAAATAAAATCTCCACCACACTCCTCAGTCGGTGTCTAAAGGAACACCTAAATAAAATCACCACACCTGTTTGATTATACGCTGTATTTAGATTAATTTCACCGCGCTGTTGGGAAAACAGAAAAGAGTCATTTTACCTTGCAGAACAAAGAAGTTGCAGGTCTACCTCATTCGGTTAGTTTGTTTGTGTTGTGGGAATTTGGTGAATTCCAACCAATCCTGTAAAACACAAAAATCATAAAAACATTGTGTGACATAGTGCGCAATCACGGATGCGGCCTTGGCCTTCAGTCTCTCACGACTGTCAAAACCCAAAGCTTGACCTTGTTGTTGCCTTCACAAGAGATGAAACCACTTTTTACTTACTGACACGTTAAACTGATAAATAAAGTGAATTCAAACGAGCAGTTGTCTCAAGAGAGATTTAATACAGATTTTTTAACACAGGGCTTATATCTTCATAAAGAGCAAGTTTATCTCCAGCCTTCGCCTTCCTCGGATAAAGGTTACATGACGAGAGTTTCAGAATGATCAAACACAGAAGACATTAAACATGATTGTATGACCAGTAAATATATATATATATGTGTGTGTGTAATACAGCAATTCAAACATGTTTATGCAGTATGTGTTGTGTTTTGATTATTCTAGACACTATATGTGTACTATGTGCCATCTTAGGCTACAAACATATGATTTTATAGAATATGATGCATCAGTGTATATTAAACTACCCGACAGCATATAAAGCAGTTAAAATGAGCACAACCTTAAACATCTACAGCAGTAAAAAGCAGCATACACATTAATGCAGCAGTAATATTAATTCAGAAACATGTATATAACAGTACCTAGTAACACTGGCTACTTTTATTTAAGTATATTTTTATTTAAGTACATTTAGCTGAGAATACTTTTTGGTTTTGAATCCAGGACTTTTACTTCACAATTAGTTATTTTACTGAAATAAAGTATTCTATGCATTCTTTGACCTCTGCACAATGTGAAATGATATCCCTATTTTACATGACTGCTGACAGTGGCATAATGTTTTATTTATTTCCGTATAGTTACCCCTCCGGTATGAATATCTGACAATTAATTGTGTAATATTGCATCATTACACGTTCTAAAATTACTCTACTACGTCTCAGAGGGAAATGTTGTACTTTTTAATCCAATGCAATTATTTGACAGCATTATTTATTTTGTAAATTAAGACAAATGAGCAACTCGTAAAATATGTTGCTTTTATGTAAACTACCCAACAGTATATTTAAGCACAGCTAAAACAATGAATGGGTTGACATACGATTCATCTGTGAATATCTTCATTGCTTCATTGTTCCAACTTCACAAATGTTAAAGATTTGCTACTTTCTATCATTTTCTTTTATGTGTTTTAAGATTTGCTACTTTTTCTTTCAAAAATGTTCTTTTATTTGTTGGAATGTTTTTGATTTGTTTTCTGCATTGAGTACTTAATACATAAATGTAATACTTGTAAGTACATTTTCCTGATTATTCTTTCATACTTTCACTACAGTAACATTTTCAGTGCACTTTAACTTTTTTTTTTAATAATATGTGACAATAGTACACAACTTCTCTCAACACTGGTGTGTGCGTGTGCGCTTGCTTGTGCTGTTGTGGTGCGTTCACCAGACTCTGGAATCTCCGCCAGCGCCCTTCACTTCCCCCATGTAAGTCAAACAGAGTTGGGACCCCCTCTTTGGTCCGGCACAGTCTCGTGCCCAGTGGTCAGGGGCTCCACAGGTCCAGCATCCGTTGTCCCAGTCCAGGCCTGCGTTGAGTGCTGCTCTCCCTCTGCCCGCTCCCTGC
Source organism: Taurulus bubalis (assembly GCF_910589615.1). Lineage (NCBI taxonomy): Eukaryota > Metazoa > Chordata > Actinopteri > Perciformes > Cottidae > Taurulus > Taurulus bubalis. Next base: position 6,150,525 of record NC_136602.1, read on the forward strand.
AGCGCTCGGATCTGCGCCTTCATGAACCGGTCAGTCAGCCGGGCTCTGGCTTGCTCTTTCTTCTTCTCTGACCTCCTCACATTCCGCTCGTAGTGGACGGCGTGCGATCGGACGGCTGCCAGACGTTGATCGTCCAAGCCTACGCAATGTTTGCGTATCTGGCTGCTGATCTGCTCATCCATGCCCTCTAGGAAATAGTGCTTTAGCAAAGCTTTGTCGAGCGTAAAACTTTCTGGTTCATACGATGGCGTCCAGATAGTCTGCGACCATTTCCCCCGGCTGTTGTACGCAGTACCCCACCACATAACATCGCGAGATGGCGGGGAAAGTGGTTCGAATTGTCTCGCAGAGTCTCTCCACGTGCCCACGATACCCAGTACCTGGAGTCCAGTCATAACGCGTGTCTGTGTCTGGCCAGTCTTCTTCTACTTTGCCCCATTACAGTTTAATGCTGTGGAGTGTGAGAATTCGTATTTCCCTCAAACTCAGTTTGTATACATGCACAATCTGGGACAGCACGTCCGCAAACGGAGCGCCTCCTTTTTGGTCTAGATCTGGCAGCTCTTTGGCAATTACGCGCAGGTCCTCCGACGTCCAGGCCGTCCCCACAGCTTCGGGCTCTATTGGGTTGGGCACCTCGATTATTTCGATGGTCTGGGTTGTCTGTGAACACGTCCTCCCAGAGTCCAGCATGCTTTGTGCGGGTCCCAGGACACTCTGGCGGTGTGGGGGTGGAGCAGACTGCGGGCATGCATGCATGTGGTGTTCTGCGGCGGCCAACTGTGCTTTGACCTCCCGGTATGGGTCAGCAGGCTGTTGGTTCTGACTCGGATGTGCAGCTGATGCTGGGAGGTCCACTTCTTGCTGTGCATGTGAGCCCTCCTGGCTGGCACCGTGATGGGTCCCATCCCCTCTCTTCTTGCGCCCTTTCTCTTGCCGTCTGATTCTCCTCTCCGTCTCACTTTTCCACATCCTAAATGCTTTCCAGTCTATTTTCTTTTTCCCATTCTTCCTCTCATACATTGCCAGGATCCATTCTCAGGAAATCCAAACGTCCTTACCCACAAAGGGAGCTGTTTACAGGTGTAAACGCCTTGTTTCTCGCACATAATCTTTGTGCATCCCATCATATTGGACTCGTCGAACTCGAGATCAAGTTTGCTGTTACTTTTCCCCATTTCTTTAAGACGTCTGTTGTGGTCTTCAACACGGTGTCCTGTGGTGGAAAACCAGCTTTAGTGCTGAAACAAAGAATATTAGAAACGCAAAAAAATTGTCTCCGCAGTATTTATTCTGTGAAAAAGTTTGATCGTCTCAGAGAATGCAAACAGTCAGGAGGAAATGGAGCGAGGACACGAAAGACGCCTTCTTCATGCAAAAGGAGAGCAGGGGGGATGCAATGCAAAGTGATAGGCCAATATCCGCTTGGGGCCTTCATGCAGAACAGTCAAATGTTATCTTTGCGCGCAGGCAAGGGGGAGTTCTTCTTCTGCCACAACAGAAAGATGCATATGGTTAACACAGTGAAGTCTAACCCAGTTCAGAGAAAAAGTAGAAGTGTTGCAATCCTCTTTCTGTATTTTGGTGGCAAGATGTATCTTATCTGTTATCTGTTGAGAAAACTTTAAAGAATGTTCTGTTTTACTCGGCTCCATGAGGTCTGTGGCTCAACTTTTCTGCTCCATTATTACAGCCGCTTTTATCTAGCAGCTGCTTGACCTTCCACTGAGGAGAACCCGCACATTAAACACCATCTCTTCCCAGGTGACCGTACAAGCGGCCTCTTCTCACCCTGAGAGTTGATTACGAGCCTCACTGGCTCTCACCTGCGATTTTAACAGATTCGACCTGGGTAGTTGTGAGAAAAATTCAACTTGACACCAAGTGTAAAATCATTATTCAGGTGATTTATTCTTGCAAGAAGGAGCAGAGTTGAAATCATGAATAAGTCATATTTCCAAAATGCTATACTCCTCAAAGGTGTTGTCTCTGCTTCTGTCCTTTATACCATGTGACAAACACTTCATGACAGGAAGGGGTAGTGGAGGCGTGGCCTGATTTGACCAAGCCCCCACCTCATGTTCTTTGAGATTAGGTCTTGATTGTCTTTCTGTGGGGTAGGGGTCTGTCCAGCATTCAAAGCAGGTGTCCTCTTCTTCACCTTGAAGTTCCTGCGAGAGCAACACCCCCTGTGGCTCACCTGCAAGACTCTTAGGACAGTGGTGCTCAGCTGGTCTGGCTGCGGGACCCTCCTATACCCCTGAATGACAAGCTGCACCCCAAATCAAAGATTATTTTCAACTTTTTAAATTGATTTAATGAAAATATGTTGCAGTTTGAACCTGAGATAGTACAGAATATGACAGTATGCACGAAAAAAACTAGATAGAAATATTCCCGTTTACACTCAATTAGCTGCATTTTAATAAAACAACGAAAAGTGCATCTTAATACAACATACATAACAATTCAGTAACTTCAGCCTATTTTAACGGATTCAGTGCTTTCATGACATGAAATAAAAAAGTCCAACTCCCGAGAAGCAGTTTAAAAAAAGACTCAAATTATGTAACTTTAGCTTTTATTTTATTTTTGTGTCTGTAAGCTGCTACTTCGACAACACATTTCCCCTTAGGGATGAATAAAGTATATCCATCCATCCATCCAATACTCATGTTATCCATGTTCCCTTTGTTGTGTGTGAATCTTCAGAGGATAAGTAACAAAAGGTGTTACAAACAAAAGAAACAAGAAAGGACCTGAAACCGTACCCCTAAAGTTAAAGCCCTACTCAGGACAGTTATTTATCCAATAATACAATTTTGTATATCTATGAGTATTTTATATTCCTATAGGTCAACTGATGAAGTGAAGTTTGTTATTGAGTAAAACTAACTAGACTTGTGGTTTATGCAGCAGTTGCCTAAATAACATGCAAGTCCCTTTTTTGGATAAAGGACTGATGCTTATATGTCACACCTATTAGCATGTGTGTGTGTGTGTGTGTGTGTGTGTGTGTGTGTGTGTGTGTGTGTGTGTGTGTGTGTGTGTGTGTGTGTGTGTGCTGACCACGTGGACAAAGCCCTCTGTGGCTCTGTGCATCTGAACCTCTTCGTGCCAGAATAAATACTTTAAAGATAAGTTTTTTAAATTTTATATTCGTCATTTCAGCATAAAAATACTTAATACCTGGTAGGGGAAATTTGGCCTTGAAAGTAACAAGCAGATTGAGGAACGCACAAGTTAGGCATCCCGGACTCTGACAAAAATGTGCAGTATCGGTAATCAAACATGATTATAGGCGTGTAATTTTTCTCACACTTATCATGAAGCTTTATACTTCTACTCCACTACATATCAGAGGGAAATATAGGGCTTTTGTACTTGTTAAAGAAAATTACATTTATGTTTAATGCAAGATGCCATGCATCCATCTGCACTACTCTGACGTCTTTAATGCCTTTTTTATATTCATCTTGTTTATTGTATATAATATGTATATATGTACGATAAGAGCTACGTGAAACCGGAGTCAAATTCCATGTTTGTGTCGACACACATGGCCAATAAAGCTGATTCTGCCCTACTATGTCAGTGATTTGACCTATAGTCCTAATCTATTGCATTTGTGTCTATATGGTTCATGTCAATAACCTCCCAGATAGATGGGAGCGGTTTAAGATTAGTCACAGACGTCATGAGGGCTGAGGGCTCCTGTTTGTGTATGTGCTATGTATGTGTGTAAGAGATGTCTCTCAGCTTGTTCAGAGAGCAGACTTGGGAGTACAATTTGTAAAGTAATTCGTTATAATTCTGACTCTGCTTCTTCTTGCAAGAATAAATGTCCTGATTGATGATTTTTACACCCGTTGTCGAGTAATAATAGTAATCTGTCCAACAGCGCTTCACTATATTCACCTGACAGCTTTAGTTACTAATTAAAGAGTCTTGTACTCGGATGTTTTGACCCTGCACACATCCGATAATGATATAAGAAAATGTTTTATTCCTGTTTAGGGCTTCCGGACGTTGGTTATGCAGTGTGTCAGCAATCTCCCTTTACACATCGATGTTTCCTGCTGACTATACTGAACAACTCTGAAATGGTGTTTTTGCATAATATCTGGGAATATTTCTTGGATCAAATGTTCAAATGCATGTTGAAAAACACAGAAATGATCAGAGAGAGAGCAACATCAGTCAACCTTGGAAAGACCTTTGGTGATGATTAGGTCCAGAGTGTGGGCGGGACCTGTTGCATGCTGAGTCAGATCATAGTTATCAAGGACGCCACATAGCTCTATAGACCCTCTGTCCTGGGGATGATTAACATGGATATTGGAATAATCAAAAATAAATTCAGATTATAGACAGCAGTTCAGTAAACTCATAAAAGAAGGTTGCACAGTATTTAGGTGGTCTGTAAATGTTGAGGAATACAACTTTGGAGCCACATATTCAAAGGAAGTAACATTTTCAAAAGACATCTGCTTGCATTGAAGAGACTCATTAAATAAAATAGTAACTCCACTTCCTTTCTTATGCACTCTTGTTTAAGTTTCAGTTAAAAACAAAAAAATCAAGTTTGTGCCTAACAATGAAATTGATTAAAAAAGTTTTTCCCTGACAGAGACCTCACCTGACATTTAATAAAACTAAGTTTAATGTGTTTAAAGCTTTATTTGCTTCTCCTCTTGGCTCTCATTGGGCATCCTTCCCGTAAGGCCTCTACGGCGGTGCTGTGTGGTTATCTCTTGTTTAGACTCCTCTTGTCTCCTGTCCTTGGCAGTGGGAACAGACGGGTGACACAGGAAGAACACACACATCACTGAGCTGTGAACGGCTGCTGCTGTGACTTCATGTCACGACCATACTTACAATATTTGTAGCAATGTAGAGTGCACTTTATACACTGATTGTGCAATACTGTTGTCATATTTGTGTGCCTTATTTTACATATGTTCTTATACTATTAGCATTTATAGCAATGTTTTTTTTAATTATTCTTAATTCTAATTTGTTTTAACCTTAAGTTTATTGTAATTATGTGTGTAAGGAGGTAAAATAAGCTTTTCATTGTACGGAGTGACAATATGACAATACAAATATCTTGAATCTTTTACCTGAGTAAAGAATCTAAATACTTCTTCCACCACTGGTTTACATTCTGAACACTGGGTAAATGGGGTCAGGGCTCTCTGGTGCAGTTACACGCAGTGACCAGCAGGCGTCACTGTAAACCTTTCAACGAATCAGAGAGCGACTCGGTGGGGGCGGTGTGTTGGTGGGGTGGACATGACGTCATTATTGGGGTATTTTCAAGATGGCGCTGAACTGTGGCCGGAATGCCGCTGCTGCAGCCAGCTAAAAAACGGTGAGGGGATTTAATTAATCTTCTGTCCGGCGACGACGCTTAAATTCTCAAGACGGAAAAAATATTGTTATTTTTTTAAGACGTTAGGCATCAACATGTCCCAGTCGGTGAGTCTCAGGTGATGTTGAAGGATAAAATGGTAGCCCCTTTTTCCAAGAACAACAAAACCTGCTGCTGCTGCTGCTGCTGCGGAGCCGGCCCGACCAGGCAGGGGGACTCGCTGCGGGATCTTACGCCCGGGGCCGAGGCTCGCTCGACGGACTGAGTGCTCATGGAAACCACGAAGGAGAACGGAGGCTCGCTCGTCGTCGACGTGAACGAGAACGAAGAAGGCGGAGTAACGGGCGGCGGGGGACTAGCGGCTCACAAGCCCTACGGTGCGTTCAAAGACCGCAGCACGGCGCTGCCAGCCGGTGTCAGTGGAGGTCAGGAAGCCGGGAAGGGTCATGTTTACGTGACGGGTAAGGAGAGGAATGTAAACAGGGACGCCTCGGTGCCGCTGCCTCCGCGCGAGAGGGAGATAATGTTGGAGTTGGAGGAGTGCCTCCCCGGCCAGGTGGCTGGCAGCTGTGTGGTTTCGGGGGTTTGCGGCGACATGAACGGATTCACCGAGTCATTCGGCCCGGAGGAGCTGACGATGTACGAAGAAGGAGAAGGAGGGGGAGGAAGAGGGCTCGGCCTCGAGGGGACAACAGGCGCTTCCTGTCCAGCTGTGCTCGGGGCTCTGGTTTCAGTGAACGCGGGCCGAGAGATGCGGCAACCGCCTGCGGGAGAGAGCGAAGGGGAAACCCCGGATTCGGACGATGTCACCCCGGGAGAAGAGGCGACCGGCGGCGGCTGCGTCAGGACCTTCCTCCCCCTCGGTCAACTGCCATGCACGGGGAAGCACCAGCGGAACTGCGCATGCGCCGCCGCCGCGGCCCCACAACATCCAGATGTAAAGATGCCCAACGGGGATGTCGACGGTCCCGAAACTGATGATGTGGCTTACTGTAAACAGACTGGCCCTCTGGTTCTGGGCCAGAGACTCGTTTCATCGGACGTGGACTGCGAGGAAGTGACAGTTGTAAACGGTGGTTTGCACATTGTGACCACCGCCAGGGTGTCACGTGACTGGTCTGACTCGGACAGTACTGACATTCCCTTTGACCTGGGGGCAAGGCCGGAAAACGGGGCCGGATCAGGGTTTAGTCTCGGGGGCCAAAGCGACCACAGCGGGACATTGGTCTCTCAGTCCCCGGAGGAGAGTACCACAGAGCTCCCTCACTTCCTCGACCCAGCAGAAGACTCCCCAACCCTGGGATCAAGTGCCAAAACCCCCTCGCCCTGCCCATCATCCCTCTCTGAACCCACCATCAGGGAGGACGAGTGGGGGTTCAGTGACCTCGCTTTGCCCGTCAGGCCGCAGAGTTTGTGGACTAACTCCAACATTGTGTCGTCCCTCAGCTGTGACGCCACCCCGTTGTCTCCAGACGACGAGGGGGGTTTTTACTTTGGGGATGAGGGGTACGAAGAGGACTTCAGGAGCGCGTTGGAAGCGGGTCGCAGGCAGAGCGCCCCGGATCAGCTGCCCGATGTCAGCACGCAAGAGGTCGGCCCGGACAGCTCGGACCCCAAGCTGATGCCAAAGAGGTTCGGCATAGCTGACTTCTTCACCAGGTAAATAGAAGCGCTCGATATGTCCCAGAGTCACAGGTAGTCAACACACACAAAAGTGTTGTGATTGACAAAAGCCCCAACGCTATGACTGCCAACAAACCAAACAAGCAGTACTTTAATCCAAATATACTACCAGCACCTGATTTATTTCAGCCTACAAGGGCCTGTCCTCATCGTGCATCTTTTAGATTTTACTTTATAACAACACTCTATAATCCTCACTTCTGAACAGGCTGTTTGTCAAAAGACTTCTACAAAATTCTACAAACCAGTGAAATCCCCATTTCCACACCACTCCTGATTCATTTATTTTAGGAAAGAAGCAACAGAAACTCAACTGAAAGGAAGGATTTCCACTCCTCCTTGTGCATTCATCTCCTTTTTACTCTAGACTTTAGGGAATTCAGTAGCTGATCACCATCTGTTTGAAAATATACCTTTCATAAGACACACTAGAGCTGCAAGTCACCCTCACTTTCATCAACATTTAAACCGTAAAAGGACCAAAGTGGTGAGATCATCAAAGCAGTTTGATCATAACCCCAAAATACAAACAAGACTCTTTTTAGGAGAGAGAAAAGCAAATAAATATTTCAGCATGGCCTCAAATACAGAGATGCAATCCATGCTGGCAATAAACTCCAGATATAATCGAGTGTGACATGTTTTTTTTGGTAGGTTGAATGAAGAGCTGCTGTTGATAAATTGTTGTGACTCTTTGTCCTCACAATCACTGCCAGTGTGCAATATTCCTCATATTCTGCCTCGAGCAGAGTTTAATCGAGCTTAAACTTCTCAGGTATTTCATTTGCTCGGTCTGCCCTCGCCTTACGACTCCAGCAGTGTTGCGGCGTTGGTTGACTTTGTTTAAGCCCTTTTGGTATTTTCATCTCCCACCTCAACTCGTAACCTCATCCATTAGATCCGCATGCCATTAAAAAGCACAGTTCTCAAGCTGTAATCAGGATCTGGCATTTGTTCAACAACTGGGCCGATTTTAGCGGACGTGACAAACATATTCTATTTGTGGTTTACCGCTTTGCTCTCTGAATGAGCCCCCGTCAGTGTTGAAGTCGGTCCAAAGACAAACAGGTGAGGGGGAATAGATGGCAGTGAATTAATTTATTCCGGTGCAATCACACATGTTTAGTTCAGAGGGGTTCAGGTCATTCATGACTGGATATTTTGATACAGCGTTGTCTGCACATCTCTTGTTTTGTCTGACTGACAGTCCAAAAACCAAACATTCAGTTTTATGATATTGGACTGAGCCAATAAACCCTCACGCTAGAGGTGCAGACGCCAGAGATTTGCTTTGATGTATTTGCACGTTTCAGCAAGAGCAACATTTCAACCTGTGACCTTCATGACTTTAGGACACATCTTGAGCCCTTGAGTTGGCTTTTACAGCTGGTTTGGAAGGAGGCAGGGAGACATTAACAAACACTTGGAATGTCTTGATCCAGTTTAAAGAGAGACTTCTGGATCTAGAATCACGGGCGGACACCTTTTTTTTTTTTTGCACGTGAGCATTTGTACAATGATGATGTTTCTATGTTGTTTGTTATAAACAAATTCCATGCCAGCACAGATACATGGAGTTTATTGAGTAAACCAGAAACGGTTCGCATGTATTTTGGTCCGCTATAGCATTTCCATAATGTAGTTTCACTGATGAATCACAACATTAGGAACTGCTTAGTAGGCCTGTTTTTTTGTGGAGTAAGATTTATGTTGTAATTAGTCTCCAATCAGAGCCTGTTAACGTCAGCACAGAAACGCAGTACAGCTTTCCACGTCTAGAAAAAAAAGAAGGGAAAAGAGACTTAAATGGAAACAAAACATGACATTTAGCAACTAGACAGATTTCTCCTGCAGATTTTTTTTCTTTTTTTTTCCATTCCTGATCTCTCTGGAAAGTAGTTTCTCATATCCAACATTTTGAATAATCAGACCACTAAATGCACTGAAAACACATCCCTTTGTCCACATGGAGCTGTGAGACTTTGCTTCCACAGCAATAATTATGTGTGCCCCAAGAGGGGCCATGAGATATGGTGGGGGGTAATTCCATATTTAATATCAGTTTCATTCTTATAGAGGGATTAAAGAGGATGTCAGCCGGGCGACTTGACCGTTTGACACGTATCGGCTTCTCTTCATTGAAATTGCGAGCTGCAGTCTGTGGTCTGTAGCTGTGTAATAGCTTGCATGTTAATCGTGCCCCATTTCTGCATATGTGCAGTAAGCGATACGGCAGGGCTCGATGAGCATTGACTCAGTGCAGCCTCTTTCCTCAGGGCTTAGCCCACATTCACTGCTCCCTCGGCTCTCTCTGCTCTTTACGTCTGAGGCCGATTCATCACACCATTTAACCTCCATGATTCAGCAGCAGAGACCTTGTGTCTTTTTGCCACAATCACATGATCCTTTTCAACAACCACACTCGCAGGTAGTTGGACAAAAATCGTGTAAACACACTTGGAAAAACAAGTTGGATCGTGCATATTTTTCCGTGTCACTCACGGCATTTACAGTTGCATTTGATGCTATGTTGTGAAGACAGAGGCGTAAACAGTAAGACGTCTTGCTTTTTAAAAACACATTTATCTTATTTCCCTCGCCCAAACACTTATTATCCTAAAACAAAACAAAACAATCACGAAAAGTAATTAAGAGTAATTAAGTAATAAAAAGATGGGTTTGCCCTGGTATAGTTGCCACAGTTTCTCCTCCTCCTATTCTTAATGCCATCACCTCCAATACATGATTGTTAAAGCATCACCTGTTAAGACTGTGCCTGCCTCGGAGAAAAGCACGGTCATCACCGCGATGCCAGACGTGTGGCTCGTAGCGGACTAGAAACAAGTTTTAGTCCGCCACACCTAAACCTCGTTTCTGATCTGCTACGAGCCACACGTCTGACACGCCACCATCTTGTGCTTCGACTTGACACCAGGAAGTACGAGAAGCTTTTTCTGGAATCCGAGGATTCAAAAGCTGCAGCCTGGAGGCAGACGTGTCCGCTGAACTGCTGTTTGCTTTAAAACTATAACAGAGAGAGGGCCGACTGCTTTTACAGCAACTTCCTCTGCTACCGCACGTCCAGGCCAAACGCAACAACACCGCCTCACAAACGGCCCAGAAATACAGAATATCTACATGCAAGTGAAAAGCGTTCGTGGAGTGTTCGTCTGAGACGTTGAGGGCAGTTCACTCTTGAACTACTGCTAATGCAATGTGAATCTGGGATATCACAACGCTGTTTTCTAGTTTGTAAGGATACTCCAGATCAAGTTAATTTGGTCCTGATACATTTGTTTTCCTCCTCCCACAATACTATACTGTTTCCAGACCTCTGGATTATCTCAAACATCTTAGGTTACTTTCATTATTCAAATATATCCGGTGTTGTGCTCATTGATGTCTGTTGTTGACTGTAGGGATAAAGAATGTGGACGTCATCGTTTTGTGCCAGAGAAAAATGGAGATAATTAGAGATAAAAAGACCCCAAACACTCAACCTATATTGTAGCTCTACTTCAGTTAATGTCTCCATTCAAACGCTGGAAAACAGTTTAGAAATGTGATCACTGACATAAGTAACGATTAGCTGAGTGCGTGGAACTGCACTCAGACTCCATTCTTGTAAAAGACACACAAGGAAGTGAAAGAGGGCTATGCGCCGTTTTTAGAGCCAAAGGGAAATTCTTTCTATTTGATTTCTGATGCAGTAAAATGTTGTGTGGCTGGCAGGTGGAGGGAAAGTAGTTTTTTTCCCCGTCAAATCTCTGTCTGTGTCGATGCCTGTTTTTCTTTTTTTGGGGTTTGGACGCAGGCCTCAGCAGCTGGCTTAAATGTCACTGCGTCTCAAAGGAAATCCAGACAGACGGAGAGGACTGCCAGAGAGAAAACTGCTCTTCTAGAAAACCTCCACGCTGGCTGTTTGGTTCACACTGCTGAGGGCAGGTCAGGGGAGGTCAGCGGTAGAGGACATCAAATCCACTCTACCAAACACAATCAGGAATGCTCCTTTATTTAAAAAAACAGCCTGAAGCAGGTTTACAAAACAAAACGTTCAGCTTTTCAACACCAGTGTGTTATAGTTAAATTGTTCTGACTTTTCTTGTCGGAGTCGATGACTCAAGGTTTCAAGGTTAAATTTATCCATCTGTAAAATCATGGACATTTTTTAACAATAACATCCTCTCATTTGTATTCAGCCAAGCTTGAACGTGACAATTGAATTAGCAACAGAATAGCACTGAAATGTTCTTTTGATAAACATAATAACCTGTAAATGGAATCTGAGGTCAACTGGGCCAGATTTTCGCTCTGGAAGTGTTCTGGTTTCAGTTTGTAGTCTGTGTTGTGTTGACAAAAGAGGCAGAACCCTTTGGGTATTAAGCTTTTTATTACCCAAAAGATCAACTGTGTGAGTGTTCACTGGCTAGTTGTGAAACGGTCTTATTGGCTGCATCTGTGCTGAGATTCAAAATGCATTACTGCTGGTTGAAATTGTTCTCAAAACCATGTGGTACGTGTATTTAAAATGTTAGTTCCAGCATTTGGAATCCCTATTTTTTTTTTTTTTTGCATTACATAATGGGAACTTTCTGGCATGAAATCTGAATTTTGACTTCAGTACAATTTATTTAAAACAGCTGTCACATCATTGCCAACAAGTACATTTTTTTTACCAGAACAGTTCTCCCCCAAAAATCAGTGCACTTTGGACCCATCAGCTGTCTCTTGGTGGTGTTTGGTTTTTGATTGAAGGGCCAAGAAATACTCTTCTAAAACCCATCAACAATCTCTTTTTATGTCATCAGCGCATCCTGTTTTTGTTTGTTCCCACTAATTCCCTTTGTTCATTTCCATTAATTTACCAACGCTTTTCATGCTAGGGGAATTATATTAGCTCTAATCACCTCCGTGGTTAATTATTTACAATCAGACATCCTGTGCACGCCACATAGATGTTATCACACACACACACACACACACACACACACACACACACACACACACACGCTCACATGTATTTCTGGCTTCTTTCTGGCTCTGCTGAACAAACAAGGACTTAAAAATGTGCAGCTACAGGTGTGTGACACCACGGAGAGAACAAGGCAGCTTCTGATCTGAGGAACAGCTTGTTGTAACTGACGCGAAGGGAAACGTTGTGTTTCATGTTTAACACGCTGGAGTATGAATAGTGACAACCGGACCTGTTGTATGAGACCTAACACTGCTAGCATCTCAGTGTTCTTCTTTCCAGAAGGCTGATACGTCTATTTCAGAGGTCGGCAACCTGCGGCTCCGGAGCCGCATGCGGCTCTTTAGCCCGTCTGTTGCGGCTCACTGAGGCTTTGAAAAAAACAAAAAAACAAAAACACGTTTTTATTTCATTCTTTTTGTTTTGCCCAGTATAAAATCTTTCAAAGGGAATTCCTCTCATCTTGGCGTTTGAGGTAATATTGAGTCACTGAAAATAAAAATAAATGTTTATCACATCCTGTCACGTCACTGTCAAGCAGCTTCTCCTGCAGGTGCTCCTCGCTAAACTATTAACGGAGAAAGGTAGTTTAATTCTGCGTGGACGTATTAATTAGCTTTCACTGCCAACGATGCTGCTGACCTGTATGCTTGATATGTGGCGAGGAGTTAGCAAACAACAAAACATTTAATGTTGAAAGACTCTTCCAGAACAAGCACAAAGCATCTGATGAACAGTATCAAGCTGCAGAAGAGCGATTTCTCAACTGCTGCAGCAAACTAAGCAAAGTAAATATACTTCTTTTTTTTTTTTTTTACGTTTGCAGTGCCCTAAAAGTCCGGCGTAGTGAGGACGGTCAGTGTAAACGTAGCAAAAGATATGCGTTTTAAATGTAAAATTCACGTGAGGATAACAGGTATTGAACCTGCTACCTTGTGGTTACAGGATGAACACTCTACCACGTGAGCCACACATATATAGACAGGACTCAAGGTCTGCTTAGTTGTGTATTAATGGACCTTAATGTAGCCAATAAATGACTATTTTTTTTCTCCTCTTCATAAGAGTTTGATAGTTATAAACAGGTCAAATAGCAATACAATGTCAACAATTGTTTTTATTCTTGTTCTATAATTTCATAAATACAACAAACTATAGTTTGTTGTACATATAATATAACTATATATTCAACTTCATAAGCTTTGATATCAAATAGCTTTTGCGGCTCCAGACACTTTTTTTTGGTGGAAAAAAGGGCAAAATGGCTCTTTGGATAGAAAAGGTTGCTGACCCCTGGTCTATTTCATGTATTTGAGCATTTCAGCTGGATCCACGTTTTGCAGGTTCAGTGTTTGAACCTCTGTGTTTTTCAGGTTTTTCTCTGTGAGCTTTATTCTTCCCCCAGTTACAACCCAATAGTAGGATTTGTCATTTACAGAGCAAAATGGGCACAACGTTGTGAAAGTAACTTCCTCTTTTCTATTTCTGGTGTGGTGTTTCACTTGTTGCATGACAACTACAACAAGAACAAGAAAGAAGACACTGTCTACTTCATTACATTACTCAGAGGGAACCATTGTGCTTTTTACTCCACAACATTTATCTGACGGCTTTAGTTCCAAAACAAATTAAGATTTTTTCATTTCAAATTACGTATTGTTGAAGTGATTTTCTATGCAAACATTTTTTTACGGGTTGCATTATTAGCTTATTTTCCTTTTTTAATAATTATAATAGTTGAATGCATTACTTATGATGTTGAGGGTTCGACTGTTCGTGTCACTTTGGGTAACTGTGATGGCATTTTCCACTATTTACACAAACCAAGCAATTAATGGAGAAAATGATCAGCAGATTAATCCATAATGAGGATAATCATTAGTTAACAGTTCAACTACAACATTTAAATACTTAAATAATAAACTTAAATGCTTTTACATTAATGCATGAGTAAACAGATGATCGATAATCAACACAAATTAACTGTTTATTAATTAATTATATGGCACATGCATTTACATATGTAGACCTTTCCTAAACACTTATTGTGCTATCAAGGTGTCCAAGTGTTGGTCTTTTAAAGGACCAGTTTGTTTTCCTTGACACTCGACTGGATTCTTACATAAACACCCCAGTGAAGAAGGTTGAGCCAGCAGAGAAGGGAGGAATAATATTTACTTGGCCGTCTGCTTGGGCCACAGCGTGTGTGGGTTCACTTCCTTTTCATAACTCCTCCAGTTCCTCTCCCTCCTTCCCTCTTTCTCTTTCCACCAGCTGACCAGCAAACTCTTCTTCCACTGAAACAAATGTAAAACAGTTGATCTGGCAGCTTTTTTTTGCTCCAGCATCACTTCAAAAACTGCTGCAGCTGCACGACTGTGGTTAGAATGATGATGATGATGATGATGAGAGATTAAGCTCCATCATTACATCGTCACTCTTTCTAACTGCGTTTTTTTTCCTAATTTATTTACGAGGAACTGAATTATTGTTCGGCAACTTTTAAGTCTGACTTTAAAACCGTAACCTTTCAGAAGCCACTTGGCTAATGCTCTGAAAATCACGATATTCTGAATATCTAAAAAAAACGATTCACAGGATGGGAAATTGTTCGGAAGTCTGACCGGTGATCAAATGTACAACATATTATGATATTATCAGTCCTATTTGTTCCTGTTAAACAGGCAAGATATGCTTTATTTTGGAGGTCTCCAATTTTGTTATTGCTAAAAAAGTTTCCTGGAAAAAATTACATTAATTTGGAATGAGGAAAATAAACAATATTCTGAGAGTGCATGTGAAGTACCCACTTAGTGATTGCAGAGGAACTTCCCTGAAATACTAATATAGAGATGTTCATTTATTTATTGGAAACCGGTTCTTGTCCTTGGAAACAAAGGTCCAACAGTGTCTATTTACTAAATATAGAACCAAATTACATGAGGCATTCAAGGAACCTCCCTAAATACATGTGTATATCAGCTCCTTTCTAGGAGACTGTGACACATACAATAATGTTACCAACAGGTTTTCAATGCATTAACATAAACACAAAGTTAATTTAGAAGAAGAAAACACACACTGCTGAATGTTCAGTGATTTGGTTAATTCTTGTTGTTTGAATTGTGTATTGACAACATCAATTTACAGATTTCACTTCAGTGTAGAAAAACAAATAGTCTTACACATTAATACTATTAGTCTCTGTCAGTGCATTGCAGCATATTGTCTTTGCTACGTTGGCCGCTGGAGGAAAGTCCTGCATGTGGAAACTTTTCTGGATGAACGTTTTTCCCGCTTGTTGCTCTTGAAGAGAGGTTTTCGCTTTTATGTTTCGACTCGTGGCTTCCTGTGTGGAGACGGTTTCCTGCAGCGATCGTATCGTCCACACCAGAATTACATTTGGACAAACGGGGAGAATGTGCAACATCTTTCTTACCCTGCTGCACACACACTCTGTGATTTAAGGCTGTATACAGAGAGGCTTTGAGAATATGGGGGAAAAAAACTGCATACGTGTTTTAGGAAAGATATGGCTGAAATGCTCTATACTTTATTATTATTATACTTCATGCATCCACTTCATTGCCTCGAGTTCTAATTTTAAGAATCTATGTTTCACTGTAATAATGATTCTGTCCGTCTCTCTTTCAGGAGCCTGTTTTCTAGGAAATCCAAAGAGGCCAAGGCATTGTCCCATAATGCAACAGGGTGGCGACTGTTTGGCAAGACGGCACTTACAGAAGAGCCAACTACAGACCCCGACGCCACCTTGTCCACACAGCAGGTCAGCTCTTTAAACACACTCATATCACCATGTCCAGGATGGTAACGTGTTTTTTTTTCTCCTGGTTTATGTTCTGAGCTCCTCAAGTCTTGGTTGAATGATCAACACAAAAAATGAACAACTGTGTTCGAAAATATCCGGTTCTTTTATATTAATTCAAAGGTGCAAGGAGGACATAAATACAGAAGAATTGAAGTTACAGCTCCAGAGGTGCATTTCAGTAACAATCATCCAGTTAAAAATGGAATCAATATCATTCTCTGGGGTTAGTTTTAGTTGACTTTAGAAACTGCAGCGCCGTGGTTTGTTCCCGACTGAAATAACAAACCCCTCTGAATTTACTACAGCTCTGATTCCTAGTAGTTTGCTTTTTATCAGCGGTGTCAAACTAAAGAAAAAATCTGATGAAACAACAAAGTTGAATGCATGCAAACTGGTGGTCATTTGTGAAATCTGTATTATTATGTTACTTGAGTTCTAATTTGATGACCATTGAGAAGATCAGTAAAAGTACATGTTTTAAATGGAAATGTACTGCAAGGAACAATAGTTTCCAAACCAGTGACTCCTCTCCTGTGAGATCCTCAGGGTGTGGCAGTGTGTGCCAAATCAGGGAGGCTGCTTTTATTTTCTAATAATGGATTACAGATCAGATAACAATCAGCTTTCATAGTAATCCTGTTACTACAGTGCACGTTCCTTGTGTTCACTTGATTTTTCTCCACCTGGTTTCCTTTGCATGTAAATATAGTGAGCAACTAAGAGTTGAATCAAACCTTTTGGACATTGTTTAAGTCAGACATGGTTTCAGCTTCTGTGGTGTGTATGATGTGCAGCTTTTCTCTCGTGTTATAACTAAACTGAATATGTTATGACACTTGAAGACGTCCGCTTGTGCTCTGAAAACTGATTGAGTATATGTGGCATTTATGATTTGTATACAAAGTTATAGGTTTATAGAAGTTAAATACTGGGAAGTGCAGTGTGTCATCAACCCTGTGTGAGATGTTTGATTGGTTGGCCTGATGACGTGTGTGTGTCTGTGTGTGTGGCCCCCGAGGTTAATGAAGTTAGCCTGCATCTGTTTACAACATTGTGGCTGAAAAGAGACTGTAAAATGGATTTACTGTGCGTGTATGTATTCGGTCACTAGGCAACTTGTACACACTGCCTGCAGCTGAGGATGCAGATCATTACCAACCCCAACCCATTATCTCACTCCCTCTTTCTCTCTCTATCTATATATATAGCCACACACACAGCCACACACTATTCAACCCTCTATCCCCCACCTGCTCTGTGGTACGAGGTTGTGCCAGAAATGACACGCATGCAGACTTAAACATACACAGCTGTTCCTCTCCTGTCATCTAGAGCAGGTGGTATCCTGCATGCATGCATGCATGCGCGCACACACACACACACACACACACACACACACACACACACACACACACACACACACACACACTCTGCTGCAGCAGCTTTGTTTCTCTCCAGTTGAATTTAATTAGATGAGGTTTGATTTTCATATCAGACGAACACTAAAAACTTCTAACTATATGACGAAGCTGCTCTCCTGGATAAAGACTGCAGATCCCCACCATGCTTATTTCAGCGCCGGGGAGGATCTCTGACCTCAATGTGTAGTGTGAAGGCAGAGGAGGCCGACGGTGCTGACAGCAAACCGCCTGACGGCCCCTGGGTTTTGCGCTTATCACATGATTAAGGAGCTAGCCAGATGTAGTTTGGCTTCAGTTGTTTGCTTTGAAGTGAGTTTGTGCAGGAATAACTACCAGGGATTACTGCTAAAAGTATAATCCTAACTCTTTCCTGTTGCAACATGACAATGACCCCATGCCCAAAGCCAGCTTCTCAAATAAGTGGTTTTCCTAGTTTGGTGTGAACAATCAAACGCCTTTGGGGTGAACTGAAACCGGACCGTGAGCCAGACCTGATCACCCAACATTAGGCTTGGACCTCACTGATGCTGTTGTGGCTGAATGGGAGCAAAATCCCCAAGGCAGGTTCGATATCTGGACTGAAACCAGACGAGTGGAGGCTGCCAGATCAGCTCATCAATGCTCATGGTTTTTCAAATGAGATGTTCAAATGTTCCAGATTGGATTCGTAAAAACCCTGTAAATGATACACAGCAGCTTTCACGGTGCAGTTAACCTACTTAAATCACTGCATCAGTCACCTGACTTTCTACATATGACTCTGGCTTCATAGTGCAACTCATGACAAAGCAGCACTAGTTTAATGTTCCATCTTCAGAGTCAGACAGTGAACTCTTTCTCCCTCTGCTGGTGATGCTCAGGAATCCCTGTATGAAAGGCTTGTTGTGTTGTTGACCCGCAGCTGTCCTGCTCCGGTGAATGAACTGTTTATTGTGCATCGCTTCGACCGTTAGACCTCAGATGTACAAGTTCACACTCGCACGAGGACACAAAGATTGACATTCATTAGGCAGCCTATAGGCCGCACACATGCACACGTAAACCGCGTTCACACCACGTACCGGTACATGCTTAGACGCTTTGATGGTGCACACACACAAGTTCATGCACACATCCACAAACCCATACATGGAGATTTATTCAGACTCAGTGATTCTCTCTGCAGAGCTTTTCCAACAAACTCCTTTTCTCAGTGCTGAAGCTGATGAACAATACTGTGTGTGTGTGTGTGGGACATCTCCATCTGCCGAGGAAGATCATGTGACACAAATAATGGACCTTTTGGGAAGTTGTTTTTGTCAAATATATAAAACAAGAGTTGTGAAAAATGTAACGGCGGACTTAACCTTGTATTTCTTCCGTTTGCGGCTTTGCTTTGACTTTTTGTGTATTTGTCAGCAATAATAAAGTATGCATTCCTGGTATGGATGTGACATTTAGCGTGTCATTTTAATGAATTAGTACATAGGAATTAGTACATGAATTAGTACATAGGAAAGACATGTTAAAGAAACCTTTACAGACGTTAATGAGTTTTGATAAAATCATCAGTAATGTGGACACAATGACTAAGAGGGTAACGGCAACTTATATTATATAATAATCATTTTTATTGTAACGCAGCCTTTAGAGTCAAGAAAAGACCAAATCTAGGACGGTGTGATTATGTTGCCGAAGTTGAACATGATCTAGCTCAGAGAGGTTCAGATCTCTGACAGCCGCTGTCCGTGTGTGTGTGTGTGTGTGTGTGTGTGTGTGTGTGTGTGTGTGTGTAGTGTCCACAGGAAGAGTTGGAGGAGGACTTGGATGCGTCCTCGGATGTGTCCTCATGTCCTCAGCTTCCCTCGGCTGCAGGGAGAAGGAAGAACCTGGAGTTTGAGCCTCTTTCCACCACAGCTCTCATCCTGGAGGACCGTCCAGCGTGAGTACCAGTCTGAGGAGCTCAGATTACCTCTTTCACTGGTTCAGTCTGACAAAATGTGGTTAATGGTAGTTTCATATTGATTTGATGTTTTATTAATTATTACTAACTACGACGGGAACCTGAGTTGATAAATTGTCTTTTAATTAGGATGCAAACAGATCAAAACAAATCAGTCATAGTTCTTATTTGTAATGTCCTTGTCAGTTTTTGGCTGGGTTTTGTTGCATGACCCTGATCAAGTCTTTCAGTTTTCTGACAGTTCATTGACCAATTAAATACTCTATTAATCCTGAAAATAACTTCCAGATTAATTGATAATGGAAATTATCGTTGGCTGCAGAACTAAAACGTTGGTTGCAGAACTAAAACACTTCTAAATACTTAATTTTTACATTTTTTTGTAGTTTTTATTTTCCCTCTCATTGGTACATTTTTCTGCAGGGATTTGAAAAGTACTGTTTTGTCTCGGCATGTAAAACATCCTGAATGCTGTGTATAAAATACATTTTCTCATTATAGTGTCATAACATGTTCATTTAGTCCCGTGCCTTGTGTTAAGTTAGCTTTTTAAAGTGCAAAGTGGCTGATTGCTCGTGTGCCCATCTGTCTGACTGGTTTTCCGTCTTTCAGGAACCTACCAGCCAAATCTCTGGAGGAAACTCAGAGACACAAAATGGAGTACGATGAGATGGTCGCAGGAGCCAAGCGGAGAGGTAAACACACACGCATGCACACACACGCACGCATGCACGCACGCATGCACACAAAGAGCAAATGTCAACAACTAATTGCAACCAGCGTCTAATATTGCCTCTTTTCCTCACCTGCCAAAAACCAGTAAAGGGTTTGTTGGCAAGAACAATCGTCTACACTTTACTTGACGCAGAGTCATTGTTCTGCTTTGATTAGATTAGACAGATCAAGATTAGCCATCAGGGACAAAGTTAGTCAAGAGGAAGACTAAATGCAAGCAAAACCTGTTCCCGTCTCACGCAATCTTTCTCTTTCTCTCGCTCGCTCTCAGAGATGAAGGAAGCCCAGAGGAAGAAGCGTCAGATGAAGGAGAGGCACAGACAGGAGGACAGCATCTCAAACGCCATGGTTGTCTGGAACAACGAGATCCTGCCGCACTGGGACAGCGTGTACGTCTCCACGGCTCTGTGTGTTGTGTACACAGCGTGTGTGTGTGTGTGTTTGTGTTTTCTGGTGCGCAGCGTGTTTATTTTTCTCATTGTGTGTGTGCAGGAAGGGAACGAGGCGGGTGAGGGAGCTCTGGTGGCAGGGCCTTCCTCCCAGTGTCAGAGGACGAGTGTGGAGCCTCGCCATTGGCAATGAGCTCAACATTACACCAGGTACACACATTATATACATTTCTCTTACTGTCAGCAAATCTCATGTTCAGACCCAAAACAACAATGAATTGATCGGTGTGTGTGTGTGTGTGTGTATCAACGCCTGATATATCTTCCTCCTCTGTTCCATAGAGCTCCATTGTTGTCCAGAAACTATTAAATACTCATCTATCACACCTTCATTACGCACTTTTATTACCATGAACACACACTGTAGTTTACTTTTTATATATATAGGTGTTTTTAAATCTCATAAACAGCTGGTATTTATTTAACAGACTGTGAACCAATGGGCTTGTAGCTGAGAGCCACAGACGGAAAGTCATTTCTCAGTTTGTACGTCCTCAAAGAAGACGAAGGCAACAGGCATTTGAGAAAATGAGCTGTACAATGAAGCAATGACAATTAAATACGACGTGTTGCACAGCTGCGTCGTCTGTACATTGTCACGCCTCATGTAACTGTCAAGAATGCCATAAATACTTCTGCAAAGGATACACCTGTGCATCCTAGCTCATAGCTCCTCCTGCAAGCCTCCTATCTCCTTGAGATGCAATTCAGGAATTGAGATGTCCTTAAAAATGTTGCACTGAGATCTATTTGTGTCACAGGCAAGAGGATATCTTGTTGTTTTTATGGGATTTGTTGACAAAATATCAGTCTTATCCTTTAAATATATGAATATAAAATATAAAGATGTATTTTGTTGTGCTTATTGTGATGGAGGAATACAATGCTTAATACTAAATTAGTAACCAGTCGGTGTTTTTCAGATTTGACAGCCAGGCCCAATGGAATTACTGGAATGTATGACCTTTTCTGCATCACATGTCAAAGTGAAAACCTGATTCATGATTTGTGATTTCTCTTTGTGTAGAGCTGTATGAAATCTTCCTGTCCCGAGCCAAAGAGAAGTGGAGGAGTTACAGTGAAACCAGTTCAGTCAACGACAGTGAGAGTGGTACGAGCCTGAACTCAGTAAACTCAAACAAGCCATACAAGTCGCTGTCGTCACCCTGCGCTTCCTTCCGTGTCGCGTCATTTCGTAACATTACTGCCGGTTTTCGAGCAGAAGTGCAATTTTTTTTTTTAGCTCTAAAAAGCTGTTTATAAGTTTTAAAATGAGGAGAAAGTAACCATTTAGATTCTCAATATGTATAGATGAACTAATATCTCCAAATTCCAGCTGTCTGTGCAGACTTTTAACTGCCCCTCTGGCAGTGAGAGTGATTACAAAAACACTGTCGACATATGTTTTTGTATGCAGAGTCCGAACGGATACTCTTGCAATTCCATCTACACCAAGAGACATTGTAAAGTCATTAAATCTGTCCTCCTATGCCATTTCAGGCCATGTTCATAGGTCAGCCTCCCACTCACGGCTGGCTGATCAATGTGCTGCTTTAAAAGCATTCGGCCGCCGTAGTGTAGCTGCTGAGTGTTCCCAAATGTCACTGATTGTTTACGACACTATTAGTGCTTAACGGGACGAATGAATACAATACACTGAGCTGGGCAGCACAAGGTGAATTATCTTTAGACTAATATTCTGGTTTGAAAGAAGCCTCACAGTCAACTTGAAGATCAAACACGGCCATCTAAAGGGAAATATGACGTTGGAACTCTCTTGTGTTTATTTGTTAGATGGAGGGGCATCTCTGGCTGACAGGGAGTCCAGTCTGGACCTCATCAAACTAGACATTTCCAGAACCTTCCCCTATCTCTTCATCTTCCAGAAGGTATTTGATCTCTGTGTGTGTGTGTGTGTGTGTGTGTGTGTATGCCTCATTTCTACTTTGACAGAAAAGCTGCAGAAGATATGCTATCAGAGCAAGGACAGAGGTTTTAAGTTCCTCATTCCTTTGATTATATCTGGCCTCCATTCACACCGTTCTTTCCCATTCTTCTTCCTCTTCCTCCGTCTGTCTTTCTATCTTAACGTTCTCTTCTCTCTGCAGGGTGGTCCCTACCACGACCTCCTCCACAGTGTACTGGGGGCTTACACCTGTTACAGACCGGACATTGGCTACGTGAGTTTGACCATTTGTCCGCCATCGAAACAATAATTGTTGATATTTAATTGTTTACAGACAGAATTTAACTGAATTAGATTTTATCCTACAGGGTTTGAATGGCTTCTTTGGGTTTGCCTTTTCACATTGTACACATTTGGTGTCTAATATTTAGGGGTGGGTATTTATTTTAGATACTAGCGTTTGTACAAAACCTGTGCTTTGGTACGGATCCCACAATGAGTATTGTCAAAACCTTAAGTACAAGAACTTTGCTCAGTTTTTGTATTTTTTTCTTACAATTACTAAAAAGCATAAAAGAGCAACAGATGTACAAGACACAATTAACCAAATAGTTTGTTCTTAATCTTTACTTTAAAGAATGTACAGTAGAAAAACTTCTCTGTATTGTTCTGTTCAATCCAAAAGTCCCTCCTATTCTGTATGTGTAAGTCCATGTAATTGAACAAACTTCACCACATCTGTGGTTGATCTCTTAGACGCATCTTAAATCAGCTGTTTCAATGATCTGTTCATTCCAAACTTCTCATCAGCTCTTTCAAGGTGTAACTCTTGAGCTGCAGTTGCAGAAGCAGAGTGTTTATTCTATGTTGAAGGTCTTGAACATGAGGTTCATGTCTGGCATGCTGTGTGCAAACAGTTGTAAATAAGACAAGAGAGAATATAATAAACTGCTTATTCTGTGAAAACAGCTTAAATTGTGTTCATGGTATAGTCCACAACAAACGGATGTTGTGTTAATTGTGTTAAGATGTTTGAAAATGTGACTACAGATCAGACAAAAGGATGTTAGCGATTATAAATTAAAAACTAATAAAATAGCAAGATCATTTTTTAAAAAAGAAACTTTGTCATTGTAAATGAAAGCAAGAAATGCATTAATCCACACTAATATCCCATCTTTCATGCTGATCTGGAGTCTGTGTTGTTGTGATGTTTCAGGTCCAGGGAATGTCATTTATCGCTGCCGTGCTGATCCTCAACCTGGAGGAGGCCGAAGCCTTCATCACCTTCGCCAACCTGCTCAATAAACCCTGTCAGATGGCTTTCTTCAGAGTCGACCACGAACTGGTACACACACGCACACACACGCACACGCACACGCACACGCACACACACACACACACACACACACACACACACACACACACACACACACACACACACACACACACTGTAATCCTTTGTTACTCATTTTGTCCCAGTCCTTCTTCATCTCTTTTCTCTCTCTCTGTCAGATGTTGAAGTATTTTGCAGCCTTTGAGGTTTTCTTTGAGGAGAATCTGCCTCGTCTCTTCAGCCACTTCCAAAACAACAACTTGACCCCTGACCTCTATTTGATCGACTGGTGAGTTATTAAACACTCCATTCTTCTTTCAAATCTACTGAATACTGTATTCAGATGTTTTAATCTTCTCTATGTTTTTCTCTTTTGAGATGATTAGAGGATATTCGGTTCAAACGGATTTAAGATGCTGTTTTGTTCTCCTTTAATTTAACTGGAAGTGCTGTTATGTGAGCACTTTGAAAAACAGCCTTTTAAATGCTACATTGCTTGTCAGCAACCCGCCATATGATAATTTAGGAGGCAATTTTGCATGCAGTTAACACACCAGTTATAATTTAGTTTTGAGGAAAACTTCTGGCATTTGCTCCTTGTGCTCTTGACTGTTTTGGATGAAGGAGATCATTCAACTAACAGGAGCTACAGCTGTAAAAGTGACATTTTAATTTTAAATAAGTGCTGTGCAGTTGATCTAATTCACGCTGCAACTTTAAAATGTTAAATTTGAGAATATAATTTGGTGATAAATTGAGTGTGCAGCTCATCTGACTCACCAAGGGGAAACATTGTAAAAATACTGTTGCATGTAAAAGTCCTGCATTCAAATATCTTACTCAACTAACAGTTCAAAGGTATTGGCATCAAAATGTACTTAAAGTACTAAAAGTAAAATCAAACTTTCTTTTGATTTGAATGTATTTACTCTATAATCATATTTTTAAATTTACACTTTTTCCAGATTTTTGTTTCCAATATGCAGCTCCCTCTAAAAAGCAATGCATACTCAAATAAGAGTTTTAGATTTTTTTTTTTTGAAAGTAAAAGTATGCTTCTGTGTGTCCAGGATCTTCACCCTGTACAGTAAGTCCCTCCCTCTGGACGTGGCGTGTCGGGTGTGGGACGTCTTCTGTCGGGACGGGGAGGAGAGTTTGTTTCGGACGGGTCTCGGCATCCTGCGTCTGTTCGAGGAAGTCCTGCTCCAGATGGACTTCATCCACATCGCCCAGTTCCTGACCCGCCTGCCGGAGGACCTGCAGGCGCACACACTCTTCACCGCCATGGCCAACACACACATGATGAGCAGGAACCGCCGCTGGGCTCAGGTAGGCATCGCAGGGCTTTGAAAAAGTATTTCTGACTTAGATATTGTAGATATTGATTCCCCCCCCCCGGTTTTCTTACAGGTGTTTTCTGCACTGATGAAGGATGTACATAAAGAGACGGACAAAAACTCCAGCCCGGCTTTGAGAAGCTAACCCTAGCCACCCTCGACGCTAACGCCATCTTTCTCCAAACT
Organism: Taurulus bubalis; assembly: GCF_910589615.1. Classification (NCBI taxonomy): domain Eukaryota; kingdom Metazoa; phylum Chordata; class Actinopteri; order Perciformes; family Cottidae; genus Taurulus; species Taurulus bubalis. The sequence goes on from NC_136602.1 coordinate 6,175,695, forward strand.
AATCGTCAAACCCAAGCTGTGAAGGTTGAAGCTCACGCCCGCCGGCCGTGAACTCGCCACGCCGGCCCCCCGCTAACATCGGAGGTCGGCTGTGAAGCTTGAAGCTACGCAGCCGGAAGCTGAACTTTCCCTCCGGAGGCGTCGCTACGAAGCTTGAAACCGAACACGGGCCGGCCGCGAAGGTGGGAGCTGAGGTCAGAATCTGTGAGACGAGCCGTCGGCCTGCGCAGGGGAAGGAAGAAGCGAAGTCTGTGTTGGAACCAGAGCGGGAAACCAAAGTGGTTTGTTCATTCTAAACCTCAGCAGCCAGTGTCAGTATTTTTTTGCCAGACAGATTTCGGAGAAGCGACTGTTGTTGTTGTTGTTGTAGCAGCGGTGTCACTGATCTACCAGCCTACACAAGCGGAAAAATTAAAACCGACTCTCAGATGATATTCTGTGTTATTTCCCCTGCCGTCTGGAAGGGAGTATTCACTCTGGTGGAGATTCTGCCTCCATGTTGGGTCACAAACACCACTAACGCCAAGCATTGCACCCCGTGTGGTAATTCTCCCAAAAAAAGGCTAACATTCTAATTTTCGGTGCTAGCGGTTTTCTAAAGGCTTCAAAAATGACTTCTGTTTTTTAATTATTATTGTAGGTTTTGGTTTCACACTATTATTGATTTGCATTCTTTGCTTGAACTCTGGATCTTAAAGATGACGGGACTCTGCAGTAGCATGGCTGATGCTGATTTACTTGCCTCTCATTTTAATATCCTAGCTTTTTTTAAATGGTCAATTGTAGGGAAACATAAGTGAATATGGGAAGAAAACACAGGACAAAAAAAGAATAGGGCAATGGAAACATTTAGTACAATGTAGTCTTTCTGATAATTATTAAGAATTACAATAATACACATTAATGATCTTAATCAAGTACAAGCAGACTAAATATTTTGATGGTTTTACCGGGAATTAATTATGAAGTATTTTTGACATTGGTTCAATATTTAAAAAATGTCATCCTTCATTTTAAAAGCTAAGTATATGGGGGACACTTTTAAGAATGTTAGGCTTATTTATTGACATGGATTCATGAAATATGGATTCATATCAATTGGAGCTCAAAAGACAGAAGTGTCAGCTTTTGATAATGTTGTTTGGGTCAAAATTGTTCCGTAAGAACCTTAAATGTAGGAGTGCAGGGCAGTTTAAAATGAGTGTTCCAAGGATCCAGATCTATCAGAGCACTGATCCACATTGTGGAAACACAACTACAGAACGAGCTCAAACTAAACCAACGGGGCATTAAGTGCCTCATTGTTTCCTCTCCGGGGTTCAGGGGGAATGAAACTAGACGACCAAGATTGCAAGATGGACTATAAACCAAACACGCAGACGCCAGAGCAACAATACGGGCTTGGCTTTCAGCTTTTACTCGTTTCAGCTTGAGAATGACGCTTTCTAGTCTTTGCAGCGGAACTTTTCTCTCTTGTTCCATCGTCTGTGAAAATGCAAAAATGAATTTCAGCAGCAGATTGAAAGTTAATATTAACAAACAACTCTTAAGAAAACACACCTGCACGTTACAGCATTTTCAAACAAGGAAGTGAGAAGTTTTGTATTTTTACATGATTGCGCGGGAGACGCTTCATTTTTATCATTATCTTCCTCAGCATAACACTTCCTCTGCTGCTGACCTCACCGCCCCCACAGTTTACTGGCCTGACTGCAGAGTGCAGACCCATCAAGTTGAATGATTAGCCCGTTCATCAATTAGTTGATCGACAGCTACTTTGATGATTCATGAACGGGGACGTTCTCTGAATCCAGCTTCTTAAATGTGACATTTTTCAGCTTTTCTTTGTATGATATGATTGTAAATCGAATTTTGGACCATCGGTCGGACAAAACGAGAACGTTGCTCTGATGTTAGAAAAATATTTCTTACATTTTTATAGATGAAACAATTGCAGCTGCAACTAACAAGTGTTGGATTATCAATTATTCTGCTGATTATTTTCTCAATTAACCTGCTTTAAATAATCTCAGAAAAAATAAAGTTATATCTTCAAATTTGTTTGTTTGACCAACCACCTGAAACCCCAAAACATTCAGTTTGTTATAGAAGTCTAAAAACCTATTACATATTCTCCTTTGAGAGGTTGGAACCAGCAACATTTTGGCATTTTTTTTTTATTTAAAAAAAACAATGGATTAATTGTCAGAATTGTTGCAGACATTAACAGAAAATAAATCCAATAATTGAGAAAATAATCTGCAGATTAATTAATGATATGCATGTAATAGTTACAACCATGTGTGCAGCAGTAACCTCGAAAGAAGGCACACGGAGGTAGCTGTCACGCCATTTAAAGAACGTTAACTCTAAAAATGACTGCAGCAACAAAGATGGAGTTATCTTCCTGTTCTAGATCGTGATTCTGTTTATTTCCTCTGGATTATAATGTTAGAGCCTGCGTCGCCCCGTCGGGTCTCTCCGGCCTGTTGAAGTGCTTTACATCACCGCCGTGGCCGCTTTGTCACTTTGCTTTGAGCACTCCTTTTGATTTAGACACACTAAACGTGTAAGCTCCGCCTCCATCCATGTCATCCCTCCCTCTCGACAACCATTCCACACACACACGCACACACACAACAGATGACAAATACTTTCCACTTACCTACCAGCAAATGAGCAGGCCTTAAACATGTGGACCAAGCAGCCACTTTGTAGTTTTCTCACGGTGTGAACCGCCACGTCGACTGCAGCTTTTATCGGTTGTTAAAGCAGAAGATTCACTGGAGGCGACGAGCATTCCTGGAGGAAGGGAGAGGAGGAAGAGGAGGAGGAGGAGGAGGAGGAGGAGGAGGAGGAGGAGGAGACGAGAGGTTCGGCAGTAAAACAATAAATGTTTTTATTTATATATTATTTTTCAAGTTCTCTCCCCTTTTTTATTGAAAATAAATATTAAATTATTGTTGCTACTTTTTTTTTTTCTTCTGCTCATGATAACTACCCAGTTCTTCCTCATTATATTTCAAATGAGAAAACATGACGAGTGATTGCTCTAAACGTGGTGTAGAGCGATAACATGGTAATGAATTGATATTAATAGATTGAGAAGATACAACTAGTCAAACAAGAAAAGCTTGAGCAAAGACGGCGAGAGTCTCTCAGCCGACCTCTTCCTGACCTCCAGGTTGCATCGTTTCTGGGGAGTTTTCTTCAACCAATCAGAAGCCAGTATTCATGTGTCCGAGCTGCATTGTTTGTGTTGATGTTTGTACGTTTGCTGTGTTCATCGTATCGTGTAGTCGAGTCAGTGGAGGTGATTTCTATTTTAATTTTTTTCTACAAGGTGAAAAACTACAACTTGCTTCACGCTCCATCAGGAAACTACATAAACTACATCAACATCTCATTTACTTTACACTACAGCCTCATAACCTCTCAGCTGTGTAGGAAGTTAACTCGGATAGTGTTGTGTGTTTTTTAAATTATAATTATAAAGACGGAGACTGAGAATTGAGACCTAATATGAATTATTTTTTCACAGACTGAGTCAGTAATAGAGGTGTTGGAAGCGGCATGATTTTATACAGTTAAACATGCGTATTAATGCGTAATAAGCGCGTCCAAAAAGTTTAAGACGAAGAGCGGCAGTTTTTACTCTGTTACTAACAACACTTTCTCAGTTACTTCAACTTTTCAATAAAACTCTTAAAACACAGATAAATCAGAAGGCAATATACAATAATAAGCACTTTGTGAACATGAGTTTTTTTTTTTTTTAACGGGTACACTAATTACAGTAAGCGCAATTGAGCTCAATAATGACTTTTGCAGTAAAATGTCAGTTTAAAGGTAATAAATTCCCTTTAATTAACAGGTTTCTATTAATCCACCTTAAATCTGGTCTAACAAGAAAAAAATATGTGACCAATGTGGTTCATTTTTGTATGAAAACACTTTCTGAATCCTTGTTTCTGACATATCTTTGATCTTTGGGGATATTTTGATTTTTTATCATTGCGTGCCAACAGTCTTGTTTATCAAAGCTTGATGGACTTTTCCCAATTTTCAGTTTGTCTCATGGATCCTGAGATGGTTTTCCAATACAGAAAATCTTTCTCAACCCTTAAAATTGAACTTAAAAATGGCCACAATTGGAGTTGCTGTATCACAAACATTATTAATCCTAATAAATGATGTTGAATTCGGTTGTATTTGAATTGGTTTTGGCCAAAAATCATGCTTAAAATCCCAAAATGGAAAACATGAATGTTAAACACAAATTGATCTGTTGATAGAAACAGGATTTAATTTGAAAGACGATCCAGATATTTTTTTGATTGATCCTGTGAATCTTTACAGTTTTGTTCCAGTATTAATATGCAATGAATATGTATTTAATATGTTTTCAGACTGTTTCTCAGTATCCGTGCTACGTTATGATCATTCTGACTGGACAAACTGAAATAAACGACAGCTGCTGTCGGCATTTATTCGTTGTTGAGAAGTAAATGATGTTCCAAAGTAGACGCACAAATGTATTGATGGTGAAAGTGTGTGTGCTCATCTTCACTTTAGACTCCTTTTTAAAAAGTGCAATACGGTTTAGTTTTTCTGCAGCAGATACATTGACAGAAAATCTATATACTCACCCAAACACACTCATCTCACTCCAGATTATTGATGAAATATTCACAGCTGCAAAATAAAGATGAGATTAATTTGACATTTCCCCCTCATGTGTTCCATGTACTCATTTTATTTAAGTTTTATCATCACTCTTAGTGTTTTTTCTTTTTCTTTCTGTCATGTAGATTCATTCAGCTTTTATGTTTGTTTAATATTTGTTTTTCTTTTGTCAAATTTCAGTGTCAAGTTGTTTTCATAATGCCTTACAGGTGATGTAAATAAACTGTAAAAAGTGTTCTTTCTTTTCATATAATGGCCACTAGTTGAATGTGTAAATAAATATCTCAGCAAACTGACTTCTTTCTGTCCTTTAAATCTCAGCGTTAACAGCATCAGCTGACGGCCGCAACTAATTACACCTTTAAAATGCATTTTTAGTAATCGTAAAAGTTAATCATTGACCGTGGAAATAGTTGTTTCCGCCTTAACTGCTTCTTCTGGGCTTTGAGTAACTTCACACATCGGTTCTGTCTAGGAGCGAATACCCTAAAAGTAGAAACATGACCTTAATGAACATTTGCTTATATTCAGTATACCGATGATACCACTAAATCATAACTTGTATCTGTAAAGTTCACTGACTTTATTATGACATATGATCAAAATACTATACAATGATATTTTCAGAATTCGTTTAGCCATACTGTAGTTTGACTTATCATTATTGTTTGACCTTTTTCAACATACAAAAACAAGTTTAAATGTTTTAGTATGAAATACTTAGTCCAACTCCAAACTTAAGACACAATACAATACATAATAAAGTAAATAAAAGGGATTAATACAGCTTCATAAGGAGGCTTTAAGCTATAACTTTTTTTGGTCAAACTATTCTATATAGTTTTTATTTAATTATTTTATCATATGATGATTCTAACAGTTTCTTTGACATATATACTACTACATTTTTAAACCTTTGACATAATATACTATAACTTTTACAGACAATACTATACTATCATATATTTGACATTGTTTTTTGACATTCTATACTATGACTAGACTTTTTATGATATTTTTTTCAACATATGTTTAAAATCTATTTTGATCTACTGTACTGTGACTTTTTTTTTATGACAGACTATATACACGATTATCTTTTTTTTCTCCAACATACTACCCTTACTTTTTTCAACAAACTCTGTTTTAATAAAAAATATTTTTTTAAAATTTTATTTCATACTATACTATTTATGATTTGTTATTAAATATTTATATACTATGACTTTTCATGATTTTTTTGACAGTACATCTTAACTAAAGCTGGGGGAAAATATGCTTCAGCGAAGTTGTGCTATGTCCACTTCTGACCACTAGATGGAGCCAGATGACCAGCAGAGCACCTTTCTCTGGGCTTCCAATAGATACACCAGGTTACTGTAAATGTTATCATTATCATTATTACTTTGTGAGCAATCAGCAAGAACATATCATGTGAATATATAGTGTTCATTCTTTAACATAAAGGTGTAATTCATTTTCAATGCAGCAGTTGATGCTCGGTTTAGAATAGTAACAGAAAACCTGTTTTAGTTCTTCAGACCCTGCACAATTATGCTGAGTAGAAACAGTTCATTTTGTTTAATTCATTTTTTTAAAGCACTGAAACCCTTCCATTTTAGCTGGAATGTAACTTACAATCTCTTCATGTGCCTTTTGCACTATTAGCTCTTTTGTTTCTTTATTCCATGAGCAGCACACCAGTGGGCTTGCTAATCGTCTTTTGGTCTGAAAGGGGTTTTGTGTGCAGGTTACATCCTAGAACAGATACAATCAGTATCCCAGAAAAATCAGATTTGAATCTGAGTGTGAACATCTGTGGTTTGAACCTCTTGGCAGGGAATCTCGGTCCGAGCGCCGCAGATAACCGGTGACCACACTCAGGGATCTCAGGTATTTCCGAGGCCCTGCGGTGGAAGCGAGGCGTAAGCCAGCGAGGGGCCTCTCGCCGCATCTGAGCCACAGGAAGAATCTGTGGAGGTATTTGGCGGCAGTCTGGGGGCTTTCCTGTGGAGGTGGGGCTGCAGGGGAAGAAGGAGCCCGGGGCCCCGGGGGGGCCTCTGGGATACCACAGCGGGAGGCAGGGAGGCCGAGGTCAGGGCAAAGGAGGCTGCATTCAGGGGAATGGATGAGAGTTTAAAAGAGCAGGAAAAACACCGGCAGCAACGGAGTGGAAATATCTGTGAAGAAACACTCGGAAATAAATCAAACGTCAAATCAATCAGTAGTGTTGATGGACACAGTTGTTCCCCAATGTAACGCACAAAATAAACACAGCAGTGCTCCTTTAGAGCATAAAGGAAAAGGCACAACAACTTCCAGTTTAAATTGAAAACAGTTTGTATGTTTACTTGAAATCAAGTTGCACAGGAAGCTGTAAACATGATTTTATTTTCCAAGGACAAAACTAATGTGTTCTCTAGGCTGTCTGAAGGGCTCATTTATTGTATGCCAGTATAACAGAGTTTATCCCAGTCTGCAGTCCTAAAATATCCCATTGAAAATACACTTGTTCATTTATAGATGGTGATGTGAGCAGTAATTATTACAATAGTATGTCTAAAAAAACTGCAGGCATGTGAACAATTACCATTAATTAAATAAATACAAGATAATGATTTAAAAATTGCGTTACTGACCCTTTAACAATTATCTTATGACACACACTGCATAGTTACTCATTAATAAGAATGCATATGAAATGACAAATAAATTATATATATATATATATATATGACTGTGCTATATATATATATATATATATATATATATATATATATATATATATATATATATATATAATATGTTCTATATGAGTAGGACGAGGTGAAAACGAAGACACGGGAGGAGGAGGGTGCAGACGATGGGTCAACACGGTGTTTCCTGTCCTCTGGGATGTCTGGTTGCTCTGGATGACTGGATCACTCATCTCTGCTCCTGCACTCTTTCATCCCTCCCGTCGCTCTCTCCCTCCTCCTCCTCTCATCACTCCGTCACCACGGGCGCTTTGGTTTCTGTCCACGTTAACCTCTGCAGAGGGTTGTCCAGCGATCATGCCACCGTTACCACGACTACCACGCCATTTGATTGACAGGTTCAAAACTGGGACGTCACCTGTCGGCTAATACTGAAGAAGGTTAAATTCCAGTCCTTTTAAAGTCTGTCACCTCCTGCTGTGATGGAACTAAGTAGACATACTCAGAAACTGTATTTAAGTACAACTTTGAGGCACTTTGAGTATTTCCATTTCATAATACTTTATACTCCCTCTCAGAGGGAAATATTGTGTTTTTATTTAATCTTAGTTTACAGATTAAGATTTTACAGAAAAAACACATCAGTTTATAAAATATGAGCCTGTGCTATTTAATCAACTATGCAACAATATATAGAATATGTTCAAATGTGCTCCGACTCCACGAGTAATAACATTCCAATATAATAAAATATAACTTTTTCTCCACCATTGCATACATGGCATTTATTAAACTACATGAGTCGTCGCCAGGATGCAGTTATTCAAAGATTAGAGACACATTATTACAATAGTCTGAACACTTGAAGTAAACTCTCCAATGAAAAGCCAGCGTTTCGATTGTTTATATTAATGTGACATTTTGTTCTCATCTGTTCATCTGTGTAACGCTTTGAACTCTTTGCTGTTCCTTGTTTTGCTTTTCTTTATTTGCAGGTTCATGGCATTGACCAACATATGAGATACATGACCCGTTTCTGATTTTCAGAAAAGGTTACTTTTTTCCCAAATGCCATCATTTGAGTTTATTTGGATTTTTTTAATTAACTGTAGATTAATGGATAAAGGAGAGTTCCTTTGACAATAACAGTGTTGATTGGATATTCTGACAATTAAAAATAGTGTTAAACACAAACAACACAGGATGTTTTGTTCTCCTGTGTGTCTTTTTCTTGTACACTACAGTTCCCATCATGCTTTAGGTGATGGGAACAAGGGGTGCAATCATGAGTCGGGTGAGTTTTCAGTGTTTTTAGTCTCATTACACGCATAGGGTCCTTTCAAAATAACCTTCCATCTTCACAGGACGGTTTAGGTAAAATGTGATTTGAAGTTAACTTCTCACGTCAGTAGCGAGTGACAAACGAGTTACGTGACTACCGACTCACATGGCTGACCACTCAGGTGACAAAATGTCAACATTCCCTTTTAAATGGACGTGTACTTGTAAAGCGCTTTTATAGTCCTTGGACCACTCAAAGTGCTTTAACACTACATGTCATCATTCACCCTTTCACACCCATTCACACACTGCTGACAGGGGCCACCTGCCCAATAGGACTCCAACCATTCATTCACATTCACGCACCATAGCGACGACCCGCTCTTCCACTGAGCCACAGCCGCCACGTGAACACACTCTCCCAGACAACAATTCACACTGACAAACAACAAGATCTTTTTTTCCCATTATTTGTTGTTCTTTTTTCATCATGCAAAAACTAAGAGTGAGAAATCCTGAAAATTGCATTTCTCTTTTTGTCAACTAATCCCCAAGAAAACCCCAAAACCAACAATGTGTGAGTTCATGGCAATGAACGCGCCCCCCCCTAGTGAGGCTCATTGATGTGTTTTAACAGTTTCTGGATAACAATGGCGCTCTATGGGACGGAGGAAGAAGATAAAGGATGTCAGCTTTTGATGCACAATATTTGTCATTCCTAGTTTTCCTTTTTTCATGACATTTGTCGATAACAAATGTACATTGGACTTAGTTATTATCCTCAGATCTTTTCTTAGTCAAGAGTTTATTTTTTAGGTTAGCATGTCAACATAGCATGAGCAGGTTAGATCCCACTCACCTGTCAATTTAGATTACACCTTTTAAGATGAATCCCCCTCACCGTCCCGGGATGACACACCTCACTTCTTTTTAGGTTCAAAACTTATCATTATTAGTATTACTACCCCTGATGAGCTTCTTTAAAACCTTGACATCTGTAAAGGCTGTAATAATGTGACATAAACTCATAAGGCGTACAAACAACAGAGGGGTGTCCCACCTGTGTAAATGCTCAGACCTCAAACAGTGGCAGAAACCAGTTTCCCATTAGGTCAGTGGTCGCCCCGGGAGGCCAATTCTCTTTAGCTCCCCTTTCACTCGTCATACAGCGAATACTGCCAGGGTCGGATGGAGGGAAAGCCGCTAGGCGCCGAGTTGCAATTAGACGCTCCATTATATAAAGGCATATTCAGATAACAGGGGCACCAATGAGGTCAGTACATGCCTTTTGTTGTGGGATTAATGAGATTTTTAATAAAACAAAAAAATGCCCCCTTCCTTATTGTAATGACCTAATGAGTGTGTTGGTGGCGCCGGGCCATGTTGGTGGGAAAGTCCCGCGGTCGTAGCGGTCTCTCGGTAGCCCCCCTCCACTTCATCCCTCCTTCCTTTCCCTGCACCTGCATCACCCCAGTGCTGCCCCGTGCTTTCCTCCAGTGTTTGTATTCAAATCCAGGAACCAAAGGAGTGTTTAATTACCATAAAATGCTATCGGCATTTAGCCCTGTCACAATATGAATGGCAACATAGAGCTCATTGAGGTTATCAACAAGGGGACCACTGGTCAATTGGGTCATTGATTTGGATTGTTTGACAGACCCGGAGCCAAGGCCGCGGGAGCAAGCAAAGTTCAAAAATCCCCCTCAGTTGAATCGAGAAGTTTGTCACAGAATCTGTTGGAAGGGGCTGTCAGGAGCGATTAGGGGGCATGAAAGGGCTCAGCGATCAAACGGGGCCCGTCCCAACGCTGCACATTTAATTAGAATTTGCATGCCTTTGTTCCTGACCCTTCAGCAGGCATGATCTGATTACAAGGGTGAACAGTTACCACCAGGGGAAAGGGGAACTCGCAATGTGCAACTGTGCTTATTTGTCTAACAAAACCGATGAGTTTTTAAGAAAACTAAAACAAACTCGGGCCTCGCTCGGTCCACGCAGCGAGCGCCGGGATCAACAAAACAGCTGGAGGGTCGCTCGGGTTCGGCCGCTTCTGGGACGGCTTTCCTCGTCTTCTGCTTCATTTTCGGTCTCCCACTGAATTGTGGGAGTTTGGGAAGTGGAGAGAGAAGGCGGGGTGCGGGGGAGTGAGGCGCTCGCTGGCTCATTAATTGGGAGGCACAGCGCCCTTTGACCTCAATGATGCAGGGTGACAGGGAAAATGAGGAGAGGCGATTGGCCAGCAGCTTCAGCGGTTGAACGTGCCACCAGTGGTGTTCCGGGGTGGAAAAGGGCAGCGCCGAACAAAACATTGCTCTCTTCCTTTTTCTTTTGTTCTTCCCATCTTTTTTTTTCCTCTCTCTCGCTCACAATTTTCCTCTCCTTTCTTGATTCCTTTCGCTTTCCTTCCATCTTTCACAAATGTTGGAAGTGGAATTTGTATTTATTTTATATATTTATTATGTGTTTGTATTTCTTTTCTCTTTTTTTTGCATTCTTCTGTCTTTTCTGCACGGCTGACACCTCTTGCTCATCCGTCCGTCCTGGAAGACGAATCGATTATTGGTGGCTTTGATAGAAATGTCTCAAGTTTGTTTATTTTGTGGAGTTATAAATATATTTTAGCAGAGATCATTTAAATATATTTGAGTAGAGATCATTGTTAAATCAATTTTTGCATTTTTTGCTGCATGGATAACTAACTCAAAACAAATGACAACTGCATGGAGATCAGATCGGAAGGGCTGCCAAAGGAAACCCATGAATTAACTGATAATTTTTACGTTTAATGGATGTAGAAAGTGTTTTCCCTCCAATCACCTAATGTACCGTCTTCTTTTATTTAGTTTCTTGGAAAAAAGTGACACATATTACTATTATATTTATAAAATATACATTTAATGCGAAGCATTTTGTTATTTTTATTTTGAAAAATGCTATAAATATATATTATTGTTATAATATATATATATTTATATATGTATATGTATTTTATTTGATATATATACACATATATTATATTTTAACTTTCACCAATACCTTTTTACTTTAAACATAATATATATATATATATATATATATATATGTATCTATTTTTGATATATATGTATATAGTTGAAGTTAACATATATTATATGTATATATTATATACACACACACACTATATTTTAACTTCAACTTTCACCAATACCTTTTTACTTTAAACATAATATATATATATATATATATATATATATATATATATATATATATATATATATATGTATTCTATATATATATATCACCAATACCTTTTTACTTTACCTTAAACATGTTATAGTAGCATTGTTGGAGGGAGCCCGAGAACAAAAATGGGCAACAACTGATGCACTGTAATTATTTTGCATATGACAAGACAATAGATATTTTTTCTTTAACTTACTGAGATGTCAGCAATTATAAGTTTTTTTTTAAATTGGTAGCTATTAATTAGTTGTAAAATGAACACCCTGCTTAAATGAAGGTCAATATGTAAATATATTTAAAATTAAAATTACAATTAAATAATTTAAAATATATAAATACACATTTGGCTGTGTGCAGGTGTTTCAAAACTTAATATAAAAATGTAAGATACATTATACTTTTTCATTCTTTTCCCCCTGGAACCTACTAGCATAACAGAAAACACTTTCATTATTTAACATTTAATCCGAATTATAAATGATAATTGTGTTTGTTACAATGAAAAGGGTGCATATCTCAATGGACATCTTATTATCATCAATCAATATAATTTTTCACTATGATTATGACCATTTCTATTGTTATATGGCATTTAAAATATGTATGGATACTTTAAGAATACATTATTGTTGTTATTCATTATTACTACTATTTGTATTACATTAATCATAATAATATATTTAAAGTCAATTTATGCATGGATACATACATACACTTCATTTTGTTTATCCTGAGTGATACTTTAGTGGATTGCTCTTAATTATTTCTTTAATTCTTTTCCAACATTTATCTGTCTTTTATTAATAATTTTTCACAAGCCCCAAAACGTTATTCACTCGTGTTTTAGAAGTTACGTGTAAATCCTGAATCAGTAAAAGGTGATCTGATGTGTTCTGAAGGATTACTGCGTTTGGGCACAAACTTCTGTAACTGTCGGGCCTGTTTTTTGTGCGATGGAGGTCATTAGTGTGTTGCGTTTGCATGTCGTCTCCTCTCCTGTCTTTGTTTAGGCGTCTCCAGTGTGTCTGGGACGGCGGCACGCACCCTGTCCTGCTCCCACGTCTCTTTACCTCCACCCGCCTCTTGAATAACCAGCTCCTCTTTCTTTCCGTCAGACTTTTTTCTCCTTCCTTTACCTCTACTCATCCAGCCGCTCCGCTTCTTCTTCCCCGTCTCTTCTTTTTCAAGCTATTAAGATATTGCTTAATGGTTTTCCTTTTGAATTAAATTCACAGCAACGTCTACAGCACATACTTGTTGAAAATACCTATTGCGACCTCTTCCATATCTGTAACTCACCAAGAACCCACAATGCAACATTCACACTCACTTCCCTCACATTTTTCATTCTTTACATAAAGTACTTCTTTCACTTTGCATGTGAACAACCATGTGCAACACTATGAATTTCTTCCAGAAGAGTCTAAAAAGGTGCACTGTTATCCATGTTTTTTAACAATGACACTACATAACCTGACGCTTTCCCTCTTCTCCTTTCCATTGACAACCGTCCTTCTTTCCCACCTACTAGTCCTTCACTGTGATCTCCCTTCATTGTTCTGCGACTACCCCCTTTTTCTACTTCAATTCATCATCACGCGATGATTTAACTCCACTTTTACTTCCTTGTTTATTATCTCAAATCATATATCTGCCTCAAATCATTTAACTTCCCCATTTGTTCCTCCAAGTCTTAGTGCCACAATCTTTCTTATTTGGTGAGATTCTCTATTTAAGATTGTATATCTGCACCGGCTAAGATGGTTATTTATGATTATTAGAACAAACCCCTGATTTTCATGAGGAAATGCAATAAATTAAAAATACACAGACTTACATCTACGTCTTCTCTATACCTTTCATCGTCAAAACGTGCCACATGTTGGAGCTGACAGTCTACTGTTGTATTCAGATAGTTTCGGTCCACTGTTCCTCTTGAACTTTCCATTAACGGTTTCTTCTTGATTTTGTCAAAAGAAAAAACCTTCGCAATGACGCCATTCAAAATCTGCCTCGCGTCGCCGCAGCTCGCCATCTGTTTGGTGCCGACGGTCCGCTTGTACTTTTGATGACGTTGTTTGCTTTGTTAACGTTTCGCGACAAGAGAAAGACCAAACGCTCTGGGAATCACTTTATCGCAGGTCATTTTCCAAATGACAAGAGCTGACGTTGGAATGACGAAAGTTGAAATGATATGATTTCGCTCGCCAAGCTCGGTGCGCCGAGGCGGAAAAACAGGCTCCTTGTGCTCGGCTGCGGTTTCTGTACTCCCTGAACCCTGAAATAATGACCCTTCCTTGTTCATTAGTGTCTACGCGGTCAATCATAACACATCAGAAATGAGTTTAGCATTCAGGCGCAGGACAATTGACCTTGTGTGTGCCCTTCCTCACCAGCGAGCTGTCACAGGGCTTCATCCAAATTGAGGCAATTAGCTGCGATGTGTCTCCCCCATTAAGCTGAGTGTCTCCACTGTGTCCTAATGACAGCAGCAGGACATGGCCTAATCAGCCGCACCGTCTACCCAGAGTTCACATCCACTCCGAGCTGGCACACCCAGGGAGAACAGGAACTGGGGGTCCCAGTCAAAAACCCATCTGCAACCAGGCAGCATGAGGAATAAATGTTCAGACGAACAGCGGCAGCGAGGCGACAGGAGGGTGAGATAAATACGAGAGAAAACGGGTCAGACTCGAAGTATAAGTAGTCCAATATACGTTTGGGTGCCAGGTAAACCCAAACGCTTCAGCTGTTCTGTCAAAGTCTTAATCCGTTGATTTTCCTTATGCAACAGCTCAAGAATCTAAATGTTCAAGCAATCAACACATCAAGTTCTCTTTTAATATCATTTGGGAGCTGCTAAGCAGTTGTCTTGATATAAGTTTAAGTTTGACGTAAATAATTGCCTATTTAAACAAATGTGGGGCCTTTCCTGTGTGATCTAGATTCTGTGCCCTTTTTCTCCTTAAAAGAATACTGTAGTGATTAAGCATCGCACTTCCATTCAAAAAACATTTTGACGAAATAGAAACATGCTAATTCAATTCAATTTGTGTAGCACAAAATCACACATTTGACTCAGAGGGCTTTTCAATCTATACGCATTTGACATCCTCTGTCCCGGGACCTCACATCGGCACAGGAAAAACTCTCCCGAAAAAAAAAACTTTAACGGGGAGAAAAAGGGAAGACACCTTTAGAAGAGCAACAGAGGAGGATCCCTCTCCTTGGATGGACAGACAATAAAATAGATGTCATGTGTACAGAAGGAACAACACAACAGTTACAACACATTCAATGCATATGACAGAAATGATTCATATAATAAGAGTAGTAGGCATGATGAAAAAGTTACCAAAAATAGTAGAATAATAAGGACATGTAGGTTTACATGTAATGTTTTGCATCAGGTACATTGCAATACATATTACTCTTACTAATCTTTTGGTTTTCGTGTCATGTGCATGAAAAACTGCACACGAAGAGGAATCATCAAGGGAGATTTTATGCAGTGGCATTAATGATCAAGCCCAGACTGGAACGTTAACCAAAATAATTCATCCTTTCGCATGACGATGGACAGAACACAACTCTGACCAAAGCTTCTGCTTCATTTTAAACAACATGACTGATGCATCATCTTCATCAGTGTTGGCCCACTAAAATTCATTGTATTTTAAGATGGTAGTTTACGAATCTTCAAAAATTAAGAAGCATGGAGCCTCTTGGTAGCTGAATGGTTCCAGTGCATGCCATGAAACCACAATGTCCCAGGTTCGATTTTAGCCTTGAAACCTTTGTTGCATGCCTCTCTCTCCACCAATCAGTCAGCCTATACAAGGGAAAAAAAGACAAAAAATAAATAGGAAGCAGTGTTCAAATTGAAGCAAACACAAACTGGAAAACTGTGGGTGACAACTCCTGATCAGGCTTTTTCCAACCCATCAGCTTTAACGCCTTTCTAACCCTTTCTTAAAACATTTTTTTCTGTTTCATGTTTTGCTTTTATTCATATTTACCAATAAACTAAGGGTGGCACATACAAAAGACGAGTTTCACCATTTAATGGTGAGAATACAAATATAACAGAATGCTGGATTTGTTTTGAAGGATTTTGGAGACGGCATTACTGCATTAGGGGATCTGAAGCGGGCCTCTTCCAGTCACAAACCCTGTGCCTAAATGGGATCAGCGTTGTTGAAATTCCTGACCAGTTGACCTCCCCTTGGCCTCATTCAGTTGAAACATCCAATAATAAACTCTGACCTCTACATGGTCTGAGTTTGTTGGGTTATGCAAGCCGAAATTCCAGCAACACAAAAAAGAGAGAGAACATTGGTGGTGGCGAAGTACGACCAATGAACCATTGAAGCAGAAGGATGGTGGGTTCCATGTGCATGTCCGGTCACTGAGGCATGGACGAGGAAATGCAATTAAAATATGTTTGGATGACGACAGGTATTGACACGACTCGATCCTCATTACCTTTAAAAAGAGTCCTTGTCAATGTTTTACTGTTATAATTCTGGATTATTATTATTACTGCAGAATTAATGACGTTGCATTTTATTGCTGTAGAATTTTAAGGTTTTTTATACTTTTGGGTAGTTTAATCATTCCGTAATATGATCATATGTCTCATATATTGCACAGTGATGCTAAATTGTAAAACTACTCCATTACAAGTAAAACTCCAGGCGTATGCTCAATTGATAGTTTTGTTGAAAAATTGGCAAAACCTATCAAATTTAAATTCAAGTATTGGTCATTTTAACATTTACGGAAGCGTTTAAACAGGAATTTGCCATCTCCAAATTAACAATTGTTCGTATTGACAGGAGGTGAAAACAGTAGCAGGATCTGAAACATGTATAATTAAAAAATACTTAAAATGCTCCATGCAAAAGCAATAAAGAAATACTTTCCTATGTAGAATAGGAGAGCTTCTCTGGTTGTTACACTTATATGCTAACTGCTTGATAACGAAAACAAAAGA
This sequence comes from Taurulus bubalis, assembly GCF_910589615.1. NCBI lineage: Eukaryota > Metazoa > Chordata > Actinopteri > Perciformes > Cottidae > Taurulus > Taurulus bubalis. The sequence goes on from NC_136602.1 coordinate 6,192,576, forward strand.
AACCACTAAGGTGCATGGTTAAGACTTGCCCATTAAGACGATACAGGTAGGACAAAGTGTGCTTTTGAAGAAGCCCTCAAGGAAAGTCCCATTTAAATTAAGAATTAGGAAACAAAATATAGCAATTATATCAGTGCAGCTACAACTGATTGCAATCAGTCCTGTGCAACAGGTGATTCAAGTTAACTAATTGACAACACAGGTAGCCATTCCCAGGAACAGTTCCATCAGTCATGGTTTCAGAGGCTTTATTTTGTAATTAAAATGGGCATGTATGAAACCGTCTTAAAGCATGCATCATATAATTTGCTTTAAATGTATGATACCTCTATCTATCTCCTTCCAGCAACAAGTCATTAAGCAAATTGTAGTATTCATGATCCTTTGCAATCACTTTGGTGTTTTAGCTCTGTCACTAAATAGGAGGGGTGCAGCAATTATTGTTTGAAGTAAGGAAAAAGAGAAGAATAGAGAAAGGTTAATAGTAGGAAAAGATTCAAAAAAACACCATGAAATGTAAGAAAATGAGTTACAGAGCTTGTTGATGTAACAGCATGTGTGCCTGCCTGATTAGTCTGTGTGTGTGTGTGTGTGTGTGTGTGTGTGTGTGTGTGTGTGTGTGTGTGTGTGTGTGTTTCTGTGAATGAAATAAAAGCTTGTCTTGTTTAGCAGTTAACAGTGAAAAAGGCTAATAGGCCTGACCCGCCGGTCACCCTGGAGCAGCAGAAACAGAATGAGAAAGAAAAACAGAGGGAAGAGGAGCCTGTATTCTTCTTGTGCACGAACGAGAAGGGTGAACGAGGGAACGAACCAGCGCCGGGTGGCAGATTAATTTAGATTGTGCCCCTTTGAAGAATGGCGGGAGAGCTGGAGGGAGGGACGGCTGGGAGGCTCCAGTCAATACAGCCGCTGAAGAGAAGAGAGAGGAACCGAGGGAAGGGACGACACAGAGGCACAGGAAATGTCTGCACGTGTTTCTGTCTGAAGGAGAATGACACTAAGCTGTTTAATTTACAGTTCCATGTTTTTATTTTAGCTGCCTTGTCATATTAAGATGCACTACGTCCTCTGGGGGGTCTGAGGATAGCAGACACTGTATGCTGTGCAGTTTGTTGAGCACATTTGTCACAAATAAACACTACAAACATAAACATGTCTGTACATTAGCAGTTAAGTTAGGTAATCCATCAGAAACTGTAAAACATTCATTTCAGTTGGTATAATTAAAACTGACTTGGCTTGACAAGATAGAGTTCAGGTGATGTTCATAGTTGTGTCCATTATTTGTGATAAAATGGTTGTGAGTTAATGTTAATGGTGGCTCATATGCATTGCAGAATATAAACAATACTTTTTTTTTTTTTCCCAGCGCCTCCCTCACCTCCTCTGTGCACCTCCATTCGAGTGAAGCGGAGAGGCAAAGCACTGCTCCTGCTGGAGAAGGAGCAGCTGCTGCCGGGCGCCGAGCTCTTCATCTCTCAGCTTGCAGGTTGAAGTCGTCAGCAGAACCCGGGTCTGGGTCCGTCCTCGATTGGTCGGTTGCTGCCCGAGGCCCCGTTAGAGTCTGAGCTGAAGTGGTTCCTGGTGAACCTGCAAGACTTCCGAATCCGACTGAGTTTCACTGCTTTAAGAATAACTATAGAAGTAGCAAATCTTCTCGCTCTTGGAATATTGATTATTGCTGCTTTGAACAACAGATCCGTCTGCTGATGAAGACAGTGTGAAGGTTGAAAGCTCTGGAAAACTTCAACGTTTTAATATAACGTTTATTTGACAATGGACAATGCTGCAAAAGCTATTGTTCATCTGATGTCCCTGATGTCTTCCTATGATTCTTTATTTTTTAGTTTATAACCTGCCAACAACGTGTAACGGTGTTAAAAATACATTTTTGTCTTTTCCTCACAATGGTATTCTGCATCGCTGAGGGAAGCGGATGTGCAGAGAGAGAGAGAGACCAGAAGGCAATTGTTGTGTTATTGTCTTGCTGGAAAATCATCATTTGAGTCGATTTATTGCATGCCCTAAACACATCTGTTACATACGCATTCATGAAACGTGTGTTAGTGAAAGCACACAGGACATGTGATGTTAAGTTAAACATGATGTGGAGTGATGGATCGTCCAACAGGAGGTTCAACTCTAACGCCAGACAAGGCCGACACAACTTCCTGCAGCCGCTGTGTATTTGTTGTTCTAACCTTATCAACTCAATGCACCTCCGAGGTGACTGGCGCCCGACCGGCCCCTCCTTTAACAGTTTGGGATACCAAACCAGGAAGTGACTCCTTATAATAATCACTGATATGTTGTTGTGGAAACAAGCTGTAGCACTTAATGATGCCTTTTCTTGCTTGCTGCCACCGCTGCAGTCACGGCAACCGCCTCACTGCTTTCATCAGCTTCCAGTCGGAAAGAGAAGAGGGGCTGCCAGCTACTGACAGAGCAGGGACAGCCTGGAGTGTGTGTGTGTGTGTGTGTGTGTGTGTGTGTGTGTGTGTGTGTGTGTGTGTGTGTGTGTGTGTGTGTGTGTGTGTGTGTGGTTGTGGCATGTAGTCAGATTGATTGGTTAGTGTGCTAGTGTGTGTGTGGTCAGCGGACAGAGCCGATCACAGAACTGCTGCCTCCAGTCTCAGTGATTCTCACACACACACACACACACACACACACACACACACACACACACACACACACACACACACACACACACACGCACAGTCCGGAAACAGCAAGCAGTACTTTAAGTGTTGATGTTTTAACAAGACAAACACAGATCCCTGATCAGCCTGCCACAGTCTGTGTTGTCAGACTTTGGTCAAACGATAACAAGACACTGAAGCACTTTGTTGGAGCACATTGGTCACATGTCAGGATCAATGACGGGAAGTTGAGTATAAAATGATGCACAAACTTCTCAATTTGATGGATACAGCAGTTTTTTTCCAACATAATGACTTTACTTGGAAGAGAGTAACAAAGTATATTTGGCAAAACATTTTCACGATCATTTAGTTAGCGTGAAGCCTCACGTTTATTTCGTCAACTCGTTCACCTCGCCCCACAAGTTGGACCGGCGCTACTTTCAGAGCAGCAGTTAGCACACTTGTTTTACACGAATGTACAGACAGCACTCTGCTCCCATTACAACGTCCTGGGAGCTTCCTGTTGGCAGCACACAGTCTATACAGTTACATATTTATGACGTTTTATATGAAACTCTAAATCACGTCTTCGTGCAGACCACATTACGCGAACCAGTGTAATATGACTTTGGAGAATAACTACTGACAATCACACATGCTCTGCAGAGAAGAATTATCCGATCACAGAATCCATCAGTTCACACACGATCATAACCTGAGCATACATGTGTCCAAAAATGATGCATTCAAGTTAACTCTGATTAAACAGTCTCTCTGTGTTCTCAGACCGAGACGAAACTCTTCAAATAAGGTTTTAGCCAGCATGTAAGAATCCTCGCTATAAGGATAACTGTATAAATGAACGTTATAATAGAGCTTGGATGTCGAGGTCAGTCCTCTCACATGTGTGACAAAAACTAATCAAGACAAAAGATGACAGAAGTCTGAATCCACAGTTTGCTTCATTACAAACTAAAAATAGTTTCTAATTGAAAAGATTAATCAGAATAAACTCCCTTTTTTGTTCTTTGCTGTTCTGAACACACACACACACACACACACACACACACACACACACACACACACACACACACACACACACACACACACACACACACCACCCAGTGGTTAGTGGTTACCAGGCGGGCCTACTGGTGCGGAACAGAGGACCAGTCAGGGGGTCTGAGATGCTAACTGACAGGCCCAGTGTCTGATGGGCAGAGGGGCCTGAGAGGGGTGTGGAGGGGAGGTGGTGTTCTTATTAGGCAGCGCTGCGTGGGCTTTGACCTCTCACACACTTCATGAGTTCACTTAATGAAGCCCTGAGCCTCTCTGCTCCCGCCAGCCCCGCATGTGTAATACAGTCGTGACAATCAGATTCTCCCTTTGTCAGAAAGAGTTGGGACACCTGAGGGTGTTTTAAGATATAAAGTGTCCACAGCTGACCTTGATGCATCAAGGTCAAAGGCAACCATTGATTCTTGAAATGTCGTTGATGATGTTGGTGTCAAACTGGTGTCAAACCAAACACACACACACACACAAGCTGCTCCTAAAGCCCACGTCAATTAGGTAAATGTCAAGTTCCTCCTGTGTTACTGTAACAACACTTCACCTTTTTCTTTTGTCGCTTTCAGAACTAGAATATCTTGCTTGTTCAGTCTAAACATCGACTGGATGCTCTGTACTCAAATTACAAATTATTTAATGTTGACACAGTTATTTGCTTATCATAGCTATTTTACTGGATATTGTGCATAAAAACATGACTCAGATATTATGCCTCAGAGTTATGCCGAAACGAACAACATAAAGGTGTGTTCATGTTTCTATTACATCATGTGCCTGCCGCTGTGTTTTTGAAAGGCTGTTCTCAAACTACCTCACACTTTCACTTGAACACACCTTAGTTGTCCTGGAACAACTATAAGATTTAACGGTAATGTTTTATCAGTGCTGTCAGGGTAGTTCACCGACATGCGTCCACGCTGATGGGCTTCTCTTTTACTTTTCGATACATTGAGTATCGGAAGTAAAAACTTTAGAAATATGATGTAAAACCCAATCGTGCGCCAAGAGGGATTGAGAAATAGTTTTTCTTTTTTACAATTTCAAACAGTATATGCCTTTTAATGATGTGCTATAAACCATGGCTCTCAGACAATTGGCAGATCAACCTACTAACTTTGTTATTTTAATAATAAAAGGCGCCCACTGTCAGGTTTGGTGTATTGGTCTGATTGGAGTGTCATGAGTGGAATGTTTCATCAAAGCCAACTCTAATGTGATGTGCTCCAGGGCAGGGTGATGATTGCCACAGATTACTGATAATAAAAAATTGGTTGCACAACTGAATTATTGGAGAACAGAGTGAACATCAAGTGAAGAGAACCAAACGATTAGAACCACAAAGGAGTGACGATGGACTGTAAATATTAAACAATGTCTATAATGAGAATAATGAAACTTTTTTTTACAGTGCATTTTGGCCAGTACTTGGACCCTCTGGTAATGAAACTCAACATGCAGATCTGGTTCCAGGTCAGCAGAGCGGTGTTTCTCCCTCCTGTCTACCTCTTGACCCCCTCTGCGTCAGCCAGGTTATGTCAGCTTAGCATCGAGTTAGCTATGTTGTGCATTAAAAAGGACTTAGCAGCATGCCGGGTCCTTCCGTCTAGAGCCATGGACACCATCCCCCCCGACTGCTCTGGAACTTCCGAACAGGGATATTCAAATGCGGGCAGGTGACACCACTCAGGTGCTTCTTCTGATTCTAAATTTACTGAACTGACTCTATTGAGTGTTTCCATGCTACATAGATAGAAGGGCATCCTGAATATTTTCTTACTAGAATTAACAATAAAACACTTTTTTTGCTACTTGAAGAGAAAAAAGATCAATTTATTATAGATAGATAGATAGATAGATAGATAGATAGATAGATAGATAGATAGATAGATAGATAGATAGATAGATACATACATAGATAGATAGATAGTGGCAGCAGCACGAAAGTTGCATAGTAAACATACAAATATTAAGTAAGAATTTACAATACAATAAAATAGGAGAGCAGAACATATTAATTTAAGAAAATTAAAGAAAGAAAATGCAAGTATATACAATGTATATAAAGTATACAGTGAATTAGAAGTATATAAAGTAAAAGCGGTGCAAATTACTGACGGCAATTTATAATATATTCTACTAATATACATAATTACCATAGTGCCATTGACACAATGGTGAAGGATGATGTCTTGTATTTGGTAACCTGGTGAGATATTTGCTGTGAACTTTTTACTTTAGAAATATGACGTAAAACTCAATCCTGCGCCAAGAAGGATTGAGAAATAGTTTTTCTTTTTTACAATTTCAAACAGTATATCCCTTTTAATGATGTGCTATAAACCATGGCACTCAGACAATTGGCAGATCAACTTACTAACTTTGTTATTTTAATAATAAAAGGCGCCCACTTTCAGGTTTGGTGTATTGGTCTGATTGGAGTGTCATGACTGGAATGTTTCATCAAAGCCAACTCTAATGTAATGTGCTCCAGGGCAGGGTGATGATTGCCACAGATTACTGATAATAGAAAATTGGTTGCACAACTGAATTATTGGAGAACAGAGTGAACATCAAGTGAAGAGATCCAAACGATTAGGTGTGACAACGGACTGTAAATATTGAACAATGTCTATAATGAGAATAATGAAACTTGAGAATAATGAAACTTGAGAATAATGAAACTTGATTTAGTTTAGGAAAGCAAAAACAGAATGGTAGATGAAAATATATGAATGTAGAAGAGATAAAAATATTAAGCACAATCAAGATTAACTCAAATATTAATCACATTGTTGATCCTCTTCTTATTTTCTGATTTAGTTGGATGGTTTGCAATACTATATTTCTTTAACAAAAAACAAAAAAGCACACACAGGGATAGACCATCACTCATTATATCCTGGCTGTGAATATTAGGCCCTTGTACAAAAAAATTTAACATTTCAAGTCAAGTAATTTATGACCATTTCAATTTGTCATGTTGCTGTCGCGCTACATGTAGATATCACATGTGTGAGTCTTTAAACCGTTAAAACAGGATTGCATTGTCCAATTGCTACCGAAGTGTGTGTCAAATTCTGAGGATTTTCATTGCTTTTTGTAAAGGCTTAAATGATCACAATGAGTAACTTTAAATGTATTTACAGAGCACTTTAATGCAAAAACACTCACCAGCAGCCTTCACTGCTAACTACCTCTATTTTCAATTCAGTTTATTTTATATAGCCCAAAATCACAAATACAAAATTGCCTCGGAGGGCTTTACAATCTGTACACATAACATCCCTGTCCCGGGACCTCACATCGGATCAGGAAAAACTCCCCCCAAAAAGATTCAAAAAGATTTAAGAAAATCAAAAGATTTAAGAAAAGATTTAAAAAGTCCTTTCCTCTGATTCGCTGAAAGAGTGTCGGGTTACACTCGCCGCCACTGGAAGCTGCTGGTACGCGATGACATCAGCAGGAACCGCAGAAAGGAGCCTGGAGGTTTCAGAGAAGCTACTGAACTCTCAGGCATTTATGATTGGCGATAAATTATAGGCTGTCATGTTGGCGTGAAAGCTTGCACAATCAGCTGTGTGTGTGTGTGTGTGTGTGTGTGTGTGTAAACCATTTTATGTTATTTATTATTATGTATTGTTAGGTATTATTATGTGTGATTGTATTTCATCAGTCGCTGTTTATTGTTTGCCTCCTGGCTGCAGGTGTGACCAGATGTGCCCCCACTTTTGTGTAATACAACTTCATGGAAAGAAGGAGGAGTGAGTGTGTGTTTACCTGCACAAAGGTCTGTGTGCGTGTGGAGAAATCCTTTAATTAACAGTGGGGATATTACAAAACACATCATTATGAGTGCAAACCCCTCCATTAAAATATTGACTTGAGTAAAAGTAAACAAATATTGAAAGTAAATTGTACGGAAGAATTTAAAGTAACAGTAGAAGAATCAGACTGATCTACAAAGTTGTTCTTCTGACTGCAGCTCTGCTGACATGCATACGGTAGAAGAAAAGAAAAACGTAGACGCTTGAAGAGGCAAAGAGTGTGATAAAGCTGATGTGTTGGTGATAATTAGTAGTTGTAGTTTTGTCACACAGCCAGTTTGCATTCCCAAAGACACTTTTCTTGCCACAAGGCAGCCTTCAGCTTCAGCATGATACACACATTAGATGAATAACCACTTGATTTATGTAACTTAGCCTCATATGATCTTTCGTTGAACTTAAAACTTTTTTTAATGACGACTGTGGATGTGTACCCCATCATTTACAATCAAAATTCCATCAGGAAAGCACCTTCCGTATAACAGGAGGTTATTAAAGCGATCAAAAACTCTCTATGTGTACATATTGATATATAAGTGTTGTATTTAAATCATGGAAAACAACTGAACATGATCCAGGTTTTTCTTTTTAATTGTCCAATATCAAGTATGATTTGTTTATCTGGAGATAACAATGTTACTGAATAACTGAAGTATTGCTGTCCAGCAGAATTATACATTTATATTATTATTATTATTATTATTATTATTATTATTATTATTATTATTCAGGCATATGTTTATATTTAACCAGGGTGTAGTGATTTTCAGGTTCAAAGATTTGAAGATTGCATCAAGGTTTTGAATGAGCGGTTTTCTTCTCCTTCCTCCAATTTCCCAGCGAGATATTGATGCTTATCTTATTACTCCGACAATAAAACACAATTAGCTGAAGGCAGATACCCAGTTCTCATTGAATCAATCTTAAACCTGCATGTTTGTGTTTGTGCTCGCCTTACTTTGTGCTTAAAACCGGTTTTGTGTGTGAGTTCCTGTTTTAGATCTGACGGTGTGTGTTTGTGTGGCTCAGATCTGTCAGCAGCGGGGTTTCTGTCCCCGGAGTCCAGGGGGATTTGCTCCCCAGATTTGTTGACTGACCAGTAGGTCTCAGGCTTAAATCCCGCCTTGACCTTTGACCCCAACACTAATTACATATAGCCCGAGTGCTGACGGCTATAATACACCCTGGGATGAATAGAAAGCCTCCCAAGGTTATCTACAAAAGACACGGAAGCTGCAGAGCCGAAGACGCCTTGAACCTTTAAGCCCGGCCTGAGACCCGCGACTGTGAGGGGAACCGGCGATCACTGGAGGGACGAAGGCGTTTCCAGAAGAATTAACATGACCTTTGTTCTGCTATAATCCCACAGGCAAATAATATGATGTCATGATGATAAGGTGGCGTTATGGAAAGCGGGTCATGATTGTTCAGCATCAGGGGGGTCGCGGCGGGGTTTTTGGGGCCTCAATTAGAAAATACTTTGATGCAAAGAACTTCACCCAATTAGATCACATCTAGATGCATGTAGGGATTCATACAGAGCTGAGTTCCGTTTTTAATAAATATACAACACTGACGCTCATATTCACAGGGGTTGAAGGCGTTGATTGCATGTTTAAAAAGAGACACAAAGCTGGTACCATACACTCATACTATACACCGGGCAATTGATATGGCAATATCGTTCCTCAAATCCATTCTTCCTAGTCTAACCCAAAGCAACATCTTACACCTTGACCATATTTATATCTAACAGTGTTGAGTCAGCTTTCTCCATTATGAATATTACAACCAACTGTTCCAGGCTTGCTATTACCATGTTCATGAGAAAGGCACAAACTCCATTCAGGCCAAGACCCAAACTACCGGCAAGGCATCCACGGCCCCATTTATCCCACTGGGAAAAGAAGTAGAAACAAATTTAAACAAACAAAAGAAATAAAGCAAAAAAGGAGTTACTCAAAGCTCTGTTTGCGCTTTTCATTTATTTTGTACAGAAGATTCTGTCTCCACTTGAAATGTCGGCCTTATGTTTATTGTGCCAGGACTAATTATATTCATGGCAAAAATAGATATTTCAATGTGCCTGTATGTCGAAGTATCCTACTTGATGGAGTTGTCATTCCATTAGTGATGTGTTTTTTTTGTCAGGACAGATGGACTGAAGAGGAGAGAGAGAGAGAGGGACAGACAAGCAGCAAAGGGCCACGGGTCGGATTTGAACCCGTGATGCTGCATTAAGGTCCTGCCTTGGTTCATGGGGCACGCACTCCACCAGGTGAGTTATATGATTCTTAGTCTGAACTGTTTGATGTCTTGTATCTGTGGCGTCTGCAATATGAGCACACCAAAGTATTTTAATATCTTTATTCTAACTTCAACAAGGTTAATTCAACTCAAAAACAAAAACAGAGTACCGTAAAATTCGAGTTATAAGCCGCTACTTTTTTTTCCTCTCAACTTTGACCCGTGCGTCTTAAATATCGGTGCGGCTAATTTGTGGATTTTTTCCGATTCTAAATTTAGCAGCAGTTGCAGAGACATACAGTACAAAATTCACGTGAAATATTCCCAAATCCCCTTACGAGTGATCTCACTGTAAAACAGGGTCCTCTCAGCAGCAGCAGCAGCTAAACTCCCTGCTCTCCCACCACCTGCACAGTGCGTGCTAGCTAGCACTGTGGAGGTGGTGTGAGAGGCATGGGTTCCCTCGCCGTCAGACAGACATGTTTTTCATCGCGCCTCCTCGGGTGAGCGTGGCGGCATCGTCGGTGGATGATGGCGAAAAAGCCAAGCGGGGTGAGAGGCGCCGCGGGGCGGGGAGGCGTTCACAGCATGAGCTAGCGAGGTGCTAGCAGTGTTGTTTACATGAGCTCAAACAGAACAGTAAACAGAAAATTCAGCACAAAAATAAAAAAGTGTTGTCAGCGCTAGCTGCAGCAGCTAGTGTGGTATTTGTTATACATGTATGTTGGTACATTGATGTTCACGTATGTTTAATGGATGTTCATAACAAATAGTACATGTAGGGACTTAAGACCCACGCGGCCCGAGGAATAAAGGAGTTACAATTCAGTAGTTATCAAATTGTTATCACGTCTCTTGTGTATTTAAAAACACAGGTAGCAGCAGCAACAGCGGCTTATAAACCGCCGCGGCTTGTTTAAATTTAGTAGATGCGGCTTATAAAAGGGTGCGTCTAATAACCCGCATTTTACGGTAATCACATAAACTCACATATGCAGATAATGTCAGTTATCACAGTGCTTTTTTCCACAGTTGTCAATGATATGAGACCTGAAGGGCAACACAATAATACACAAACACGTTGTCACAATTGGAAACAATCTCAAGCGTCTGTGTTTTCACAATAAGGAAAGCTTTCAAAGTAGGGAATTAAACCTGCGGTCTAGAATCAACATGAACTGCCTGGAAAAGAAAGGATGACTGTTGAAAAAATAATGAGATAATAGTGAGATAAAGGAAGGATTGAAGGTTGGGGCGGATGAGGTTAAGTTCAAAGCCCAAATTCTCCGTGATGACAGACATCTGCATCACAGAGAAAAAAATGGGTGTGACCACCTCCAATGAAACCACAATCCAACCACACTTTGTAATACGTTCTCACCTACTGAATCTGTGACTCATTGTTTTAGTGTTTGTTGATCAAACCTGCATTTCATCATGCAGTCATTTTATAAAATTATGATTAAGCCCCTATGTGGGCGAGCAGCCACCCTGCCTAGGAATTAATTCATACATTTGACCCAACAGGCATTTTTACCTTTGTGCATTTCTACAATATCTTGACACAAATAGTGGTAATAAGACTTGGACGGGCCTTGCATGTGTGAACATGCATTTGTGTGTTCGTATGTGAAGGTGAGTGCATGTGACACCTCTGCATGTATTAGTGTGTGTGTGTGTGTGTGTGAAACATAATTGTATGAAAGTATGCTGAAAGCATGTCAAAGCTGTTTGTGTACGCTGTCCTGTGTCGGAGCCTCTGTGAGTGTGCGTGTGTGTGTGTGTCTGTCACATGTTGGTGCGTAGCATCTTGCAATATCGCTGTTTGCAAAACACTCCTCACAGAGCAGGTATGCGTCTTCTGCGACGGCTAACAGGTAAGGACAAATCTGCAGCGTCCAGAGGAGATGTGCTGCCTCTGCCAAAGAATCCTTCACATTCTTTCTTTTGTTGTGCCCGAGACCCAAAAATACACTTGAATCACCGTCATGTCCCCGCAGACCATGCTGGAAGCGGCTTCATCTTTTGTTTGGCTATAAATATATTGGAGAAGAGCTTAAGATGGACAGATAACAGCATGATAGTTTTATTCATTTCAATCTGTTGAGTGAGCCAGAAGTATGGAGACACTTCCAAATGTCATCAGTTAAATACCAGACAGACTGACGGAAGCCATGAAAGGAACAAAGGCGCCTCAGGAGCTATTTGAACTTTGGAGTGACGCCTTTGTGTTCCTTGTTTGTAACCAAGCACAAATGTCAGGCCAGAGAACAAAAGGAAACAAACATAACTATCACTACATTTGATGGGGACAATCTCATTGCATTACTTTGCTTTTGGTCTGTAAACGTTGATTTCTTCTTCCTACATATATGATATCCTCCTGAAAGTATTAATTGTAGAGGAATTGTTAGAGGAAATTGAGAATGTATTTTCTAGCTAGGTTGCACCAACAAGAACTACATAATTCACTTATATAGAATACATTCTAATCACAGATTGGCAAAATGAAGGGTTTAAAATTAATAAAATAATGAATTCAATGAATACATGTGCATTCTCTGACCTACGGTTAGTAGGACAATTAGTCCAGCTCAAAAAAGCAATTTTTTTTAATAGTTAAACCTTCTCAATTTGAATTTAAAGTTTTGGTGCAACATAATTATATTGAATCTAGGTTTAGGTTAAAAAACTAAATCGACAAGATGTTAAAACATTTGAACATTCACTCAATGAATTCACCGACTCTGTGGCGACGGACAGCAGCCGGCTGCGTTGTGATTGGTACTAGTTTCATTCATGATTTTATCAGGACGGACACAGGTAACACACACACACACACACACACACACACACACACACACACACACACACACACACACACACACACACACACTTACACACGCCCTGAATGCTCTGCTAATCAGCACAGTTAGCCTGCTGTCGCCTGCTGCTAATTGAAAGGTTTGTTGTGTAAACACTTCAGCACGACCGGCCTGATTTAGCCTCTATCTCCTCTCCTCCTTCCCCCCCCCGTTCGTTCTTCTCCTGCCTTCCCACCTCTCCTCTCCTCTCCTTCCTTACTGTTGGCTTCCCTTAGTTGGCAACACACATGACGGTCTGACATATTTCACAGAGAGTTTGAGGAACCAGCCAATGTTTGTCCAAATGCTCTTAACCATCCAATTTCTTCAAATCTCTTCATAACGCTTTTGTTTCAGTGAGGAAAGCAAATGTATCAGAGTTTCAATCGAGCTATAGCTCAGACAGTAGAATTCCAGATGCAAAAATCTGAGCTGCCGGCCTCTGAGATTGAAGCAGATAAATTGATCTGCGGTTATCTGGCCCCTCAGGGTGCAGAGCAAACACAGACAGCAGGCGGTCATCAGCGCTATCAGCTTGCTAACTGCTCTGCCGCTGATAACACACAAACACACATATGATAACCTAAACACACTCATTAGAGGAGAGGATTTTCGGTGACTACTGTTAATCTGTGGGTGGTTATTTAGAGTGTGAGAGACACTTTACAATCACAGATATTCAACCAGTCATTTATTTGAAAAGGACTCAACCAGGGATGCACTGATCTGACCTTTTCACCCCTGATGTGATACTCAAACTCAGGCTGGCACTAAGCTGACACTAAGATGAGTCTTCATGTAAATGCACGAGGTTACTGTGACACACCCAACAACAACAAAAAGTGTCATCCCCTGTAAATGTAATTAAGCTTGTGGCTTCATGCCACAGATGTTTGCGTCAGGTTGGGGCTGCACCTCCTCCGCAGTCATTCCTCATAATGACTCAGTCAAACATTGACAGTAGCAGAGTCACAACAGAGGGATTTCCATACTGGACTGAAACAGATCTGAGCTCATTGAGACATATAAGTGAAGACTTTTTAAATGGCTGCTGTAGTTAAACACACACATGAACACACACACATACACACGCACATTGTTCAGGTGTATCAGTCAATTGCATGTATGTTTGTAAATGTCTTTCCATGAAATTAGAAGTATTAGAAGTATTTGAATATATTATTATATTATATTCATGTTTCAAATTGTATGCACACATATTCATTTTCTTTGGTTTATTACATATATTTTAATATAAAGGCCAAGAAAAAGTATATTTCTGAAATAGTCCTCTTTCCCTAAATGCCCTCACTACCTCACTCTCAAAACACAACATGTCTTCCATATTTAAATATGAAATACAACGTATTTAAAGATGTTTTTATCTGTCAGATTGTATTTATGTATACTATTTTATTCTTAAAAATATATTGAAAGCGTCGATGTTGGTAATCGTATTTGTTCCTTCTGTAAATTGAGTCTTTTCAAATCTTTTCAGCAGCTTTTTCTTAAATATCAGACGCCGAACCGTCCTTGAACCCATCAGCAAATTACAATGTCTTTCTTTGAGCTGATTTTAGAAGAATGTATCTGAAGCCAAAGGCGGCTGTAGTCATGTTTAAGAACTAAACTACACAAAACAGTGGTATGTCCCTTTAAGCCAAAAAGTACACAGACTCACTGTGAGGCCTTCAGCTGTACCTTCAGCACAGGTCAATGTACCTTCCTCTGAGTCAACACGCTTTAAACACAGCCGGAGGGCAGCAGCATAAGATATGTCGAGTAATTGCTTGTAATTTGTGTCATTAACGTGTGAAGATGTGTATGAGAGAATGTGTAAAAGTGTGTGTGTGTGTGTGTGTGTGTGTGTGTGTGCTGGGGGGTTACACAGAGGTAAGAAGAAGCAGAGAGGAGGAGGAGGAGCAGCCTTTCAACTTTTAATGTCTACAGCCAATCGACTGAAACCCTGGAACTAAACCAACTGTCTGCTGATCTACCTGTGTCTGTATCTGTGTGAGTGTGTGTGTGTGTGTTTGATTACTGACACACACATAAAAGTGCAATGTGTGCGTGAAACACTTCTATACTTGTGAGGACCCTTCTCGACGTAAGAAGAAGTAGCGAGGATCGGACGACATGTCCTCACTTTTCAAGAATGTCTCACTCTTCTCAGATTGTCCTCGCTGTGGAAACATTACACTTTTTTTCTCCTCCAAAAATATCTCCACTTTCCAATGTCTTCAAATGTCCTCACTGACTGCAAAATGTCAAAAATATCCTCACTTGCAAAGCATGTCCTCACTTTCCAAAAATGTCTTCACATTCCTAAAGATGTTCTCACTGTTGAAAAATGTCACCATGTCCTCACTTTCCAAAAATGCCTTCACTTTCAAGGTATAAAAACTCAAATCTGGTCCTCACAAAGATGGAAACACCAACACACACTCACTAAGTTGCTACCGCAGTACCTGAGACCTTTTCCTTCCCCTAAAGTCTCTGCTGTTATTATCATATCATGTTCACAAAGGCCCTAAGTAGAGGAAGAGAGAGATTAATACACAGTATGAACAATAACTCCCACTGAAGGACCTTAATGTCCCGGTACGCACATTATAAATGGATGATGAGACCACCTATAGTGTTAATGTCCTCCTCCTTGTCCACAGGGAATCCCTCGGTCAAGTATCTGATCAAGTAGGGCGGCTTTTTAGCAGCTCAGGGGGGGCTCTGCGTAATTGTTTAAATGTCAGTACAGTTTCTGTCAGTTCATGATCTGGTAATTGGAGTTGTCTGCAGTTTGGGTTTTTGTAAAAGCGTCCTGCCTGAAAAAAATGTCCTCTGACAAGGAAGGTGTCTGTATCCCCCTCTGCCTATAGGCCCAGAAATGGACATCCGTATGATGGGAAGGCGTTAGTGGGTCTGTTTATTCTACATCGGGTGTCTGCATTGGTCGACATGCTCACGCCACACATGCATGTCATGCATTTTGCATCTGTTGACTCTGGCCCAATGTTAGTGTTAACGGGAGAAAATCCAATAACTTTTTCCTCAAGACCCCCTGAACATATGTGGAAAACTCAGGACATGCCCCAGAAGACATATACACATATCTGAAAGCTTGCAACTGAGAGTAATTAGAATAAATAATACTGCCTCTACTAAGTTTACAGTTCAGTATTCTTTTAATCTTTTAATCTTGTAATTTCACAGCTATATTTACCCCTCGAGGAGGACCTTAACTAGATTAAAAGCTGCCAATAAAAAAGTTGTTGCTTGATCATTTGACAAGCCCTACTGGTTTCATGCACTAAAGTCAGAAATGAACTCTTCCTCCACTCCATGAAAACATGGCTTGCTCCAGTTTACTGGACACACACTTACAGTAACAAGCTGCAGACCTCTCTTGCTTTTTCTCTCGCGTAGACTTCCAGAACCCCGGAGGAGCTCAATGACCCCGGCTAACGTTAGCGGTTGTCCAGCTGGCAGCCTCTGGCGGCTGCCAGCAGTACGGTTGACTGGAGGGCTGAACCCGCCACACCGCTGGGCTCTAATCCTGTTAAGGAGGAAAGAGACAATTACTCTGCTTTGCTCCGGTTCAGTGCTCAGATCCGCTCCTGCCGACTG